>NC_056748.1:333688292-333856139 GCF_019279795.1 Protopterus annectens | reverse complement strand
TTTTTTAATTGAGGCATTCTGTATACTATCATCTTTGCACACATTAATGATGTGGTCAGTCACAAGGCATTTACATCGCTAGAGTCCAGAACGTTGTATTCCTACAACAGTGCTCAGGTAATGCTTATTAAATGTTTTCCCATGAGGATAGCACAACCTTGCGAGCCACATATTCAATTAGACTGTACTTGGTAAATTCTGCTCTGTCACGGTTCCAACACTGTTCATATCCAGTCCTCACTCCATTTCCTACTAGGTTCCTTTGTCTCTCTGCTGAGCAGCTGTACTCTGTGTTAGAGCTCACAAGCCTATCCTCCTCAGTGGAAGGATGACAGATATACCTGTACATACATGTATTATTCTCTAACCGAGCAGATGACTAATGCTGAATGACATACACCTGCTGCACTGGTTACTGCTAGGGTCAGGGTTCAATCACACTGCAGCTACACTACAGGCGATTACATGCATGATAAGCTGTACTGCCATATTGTAAGGTAGAATAATATGCATTATACACTATTTGCTTCTAAAGTTGCACGTCATATATATGTTTAAATATGTATTTTGCTAACATTCTCCCTCTTGTGATTGCTTCTACTCTATCCAGAAACATATACAACATTATTTCATTCCCTAGCCTCTTCCTCTGTGGAACGTTTAACTAGGCAAGTAATTTGTTGTACATTTCAAGAAGGATTGCATTTTCTATTGACAAATACCACTACAGGTCTTGATACATAGTCTCGGGTACAGATATGTCGCCAGAGTCCCTGACTAATACTTACATGCAAAGTATCCATAATAGACACATGCTCCCAATATGAGCAGAACAACACAAATGGCAATCATGATATTCAGTATGACTGACCCCATCCACCCAATGGTTTGTGGAAATGGTTCGTCAGTGGGTTTGGGCCTGGTTCCGCCATGGATGACACCTGCTGTATTACCTCTAGGTGGGCATTGAGTTTGGTCTCTTCATGTGGTAGTTGGACACAGCGATCTTCTTCAATAGCGCCAAGACCAATTCTCAGCGCCACGGTGCAGTCGTGCGCTATTACATTTTGTGACACAACAGTTCTCATTGCATCCAGTTCATCAGTCACAAGTTCAAGAGCGGAAAGTCACATTCATCCTTCCTCCGACAGGTTTTGATAACTTCCTCTGTTCCTGATTGATTTCACTACTCGACAAGCTGGGAGTGTTCCAGCCCAGGTTGTGACGCTGTCACTCAAGTCCATATGAATCGATATTCCTTTATCTCTTGCAGAAGACTGGAATGTCAGAACAGCTTCCATTTCACCCACTGGATTAGTAGGTTTCTCGACTGTGTTCCCAGTTCTTCAAGCTATATGTGTTATAGTTCGTTTCGCACCCAGAGGCAATTGTGCAGTATGTCATGTGACTGGAGCCAGATAACCCAAATAACAACTGAGGACCAATTCCCAGGTAACCATTGATATGCTTATTTCCCACAAACAACATAACAATATTCTACTTTACTACTGATGCGGGTTACCTCTGCATGTAACATTTTCCTGTCTCTAACAGAGGACTGTTTATACAATTCAGGATGTTTCTGCGCATCCTTCCACATTGTTCTCATGATGTTTCAATACAAATAATGAATGGTGCTACAAGTAGTACTGTGATCTTTGGCTGTTATATGACATTCGTAAGACACAGTTATGTTACAAATACTCCCACCAACTGAAACTGTATCATGTTTATGATAACATACAATTCCTTTTTGTGTAACAGGTAAGTACATTGCCACGTTGTCCTGTGATCTCACAGAACCTGTATCAAAGTGTAAATATTCACAAGTCTCAATCTATCCCCATGGGGACAACATGCATCGGAAGTCCTCCATATGATGTAGGTATGGCAGTACAAACACAGCAATTTAAAGGGTTCATAGTCTGTAGATGCACACGCATCATGCCTAGGTATCTGTTGAAGTGTGGAAGACACTCTGTGGCCAGTTCATCACGTATCAGTATTTGTATCCGTGTAGTTATATGCAGGTAAGGTCCCAGCAAATGTAAAGTAAACACAAACATGGTTAATAGGTGTATAATCATTAGGACAGCAAACAAAATGTCTTTGGGGTTGCTTTGTATTGTTATACAGTCTTGTCGGGTGATTCAGGCTCTTTGGTATATCAGCTACAAGATGTCAATCAGACTTGATATCCTTTACCGGTTTGAAACATGTGAGGTGGACCCAGGATGACCTCTCTGCAAACTTTACTGCAGTAGGCGTTGCCAACAGTACCCGGTACAGAACTTCACAATGTCCACTTGGCAATAATGTTCTTTGGATAACAGTGACATACACACAGGATACTGGTGTCAGCTATGCGTCCGTCTTCGTTTGCTCTTTATCTGTAAAAGACTTTCACTGAAGAACAGTGTTATTGGTTAACAATCCTCTCATGTCACCTGCTAATGAGCCATCGACCTCCGGCTCTGCAGGCATGACAGCTTTCCACTCTGGCACATGATATGCCATTCCACATACTACTTCGAAGTGGGTGCAGCACTTTACATTTGGAACTGTTGTCATGCTCAGCAATGCTAGAGGTAGACAGCACATGTAACTCATCTGGATGTCACCCACCAACCTCCTCTACTTATTTCTCGGGATCCCATTCTACGCCAGCAGTCATGCTGACTGTGGGTTGTACATGCAATTTACATTCATGGAAATACAAAATAATCCCCAGGTTGCGTGATTGTATGCTTCACTACATGTGTTCTGTTGTCACTGTAGCTTCTTTACAGCATGCCAGATCTAGGGATACTTTATTTTACTGGCACCTTCGCCACTCCTGCTGCATCCGGATTCATGGTTGGGAATGCTTCTAGCCATTTTGATTATATATATATGTGTAATCGCTAAACAGTATTTGTTCCCTTCACATTTATGCAGATGTATGAACTCCATACAAATAGTACGGAACGGTTATAGTGGTGTAGGTAAACTCACTCCCTTTGGTTTAAATGCTCCCTGTGCATGATATCTACTGCAAATGTGACACGCTGCTCATGATGTTTGTATGTGGTTCGTAATTCCGTATGTTAGGGGTATTCTGTTAACCAAATGTACCATCCCCCCTGTTGAGACATGTCTCTACCCATGGCTCCACAAAGCCGCATATTTGAATACATTAGACGTTAATATTGTCTTTCTCACTGTGGATATGTGCAGTCCATGTTCAAGGATTGCTCTTCGTCATAACCACGTCGGCTTTTCTGCTTTCGTAGTTGCTGTTTGCATTGTTTGTACAGTTTCTACATCTAAACTGTCTGAGGTTTGTCATTCCTCATTCACACAAACACTTTCCGACTGTGAGGCTGCTTGTTTTGCAGATGCATGAGCTCATGCCTTACCTTTCCTACTGTTATCCTGTTGCTTTCTATGACCTGCACATTTACAATTACCTACTTTAGTGGGTAACTGAATGGAGTCTAATGCATTCAGGATCGATTGCGCATGATTAATCGGTTTACCGGTGGATGTTATCATTCCTCTATTCTTCCACTGCTGCTCATAAACATGCACTGTACAGACAACATACTGACTATCGGGACATATGTCCACACATCAGTTTTCCGCTACAGTACAAGCACGTGTTAAAGGTATCTATTCTGCTGCTTGAGCAGACACGTTATGCTGCAGGGTTTGTCCGTCTACAATCTCATTATCAATAACTACTGCATAACCTACTTGATTCGTTCCTGTAGGACTCTGTCTACTTGATCCGTACACATTAACTGTCACCTCTGCATCATCTAAGGGTATATCAGTGATATCATGTCTGTGTGTAGTTATTTAATCCATTTCGTATAGGCAACTGTGTGGTGTGCCATACACAGGTGTCGGACGTGACGTTGATAGGTTTCATGTTGTACAACGTTCAATCACCATATGAGGTTGACTCAGTGGTATGGTCAAACAAGACAAATGTCTAGCACGGGTCAGGAATGCTATCTTCTCTTGCAGCAGACTGATCGCAACTGCATGAGACATTCTCACAGTGAGAGGGTGGTCTAGTAACATTACGGCCGGGGCCTGTACTGCCATGGGTGCTACAACAACTGCCTGTACACACTGTGGCACTGACCATGCCACAGTGTCCAACTGCAATGAGTAGTAAGCTATGTAGCGTTGCTTACTTCCCTGCTGTTGCATCAAGACTGACGTCATATATCTCCGCTTACAATCTACGGTCTGACAACATGTGTTATGCTTATTCAGGAGACCTACTACAGCTGTTGAAGCTATCAATCGTTCTAGTCTGCAGAACGCTGTTTCTGCTACTGTAATCCAGTGTAGTATCTGTTGTGCTGCCATAGGTGTATTAAAGATTAAGGCAAACAATACAGCGGATTCCAAAGCATGGTTTGGTATCCAGCTTTGACAAATGTTAGTCAGCCCAGACAGGACTTCATTCCCTTCTTGTTAGTTGGCTTGGGTGCTTATGATATTGCTACCTTCCTATCGTCATGTGATGTTCTACCCTACTTGGATACCACATATGCCAGGTAATTGACCTGTATTCTCTGTAGTTGCAATTTATGCTTGCTTACTTTATGTCCCTGTTCTGCTGAATATCTCAATAATGCTATTGTATCTTCCATACATTGCTGCTGGGTAGGGGCCGCAAGCAGAATATCATCCACATAAAGTAGAACTTGACTGGCCCCGGGTGGAGTTAACACCAGAATGTAGCTAGCCATCTCCTATGGGAATATCGTTGTACTTTCACAGTATCCCCGCAATAGCCGGGTATGGCTGTATCTGTCACCCTGACTGTACATGCAAAGCAATACGGACTATGTGGATGTATAGGTATTGCAAAGGAAGCATAGCTTATATGTACCACAGTAAGATACTTCTGTGGCGTGTTCATAGCATTGAATATAGTGTGTGGGTCTGGCACCATCGCTACCCTAAGTATTCTTACATGATTTACAGCTTGTACATACTGTACCATCCGCCATTCCCCTTTTGGTTTCCGATCAGAAGATACAGGGGTATTGCATGGTGAATAGCGATTACTTTGTGGATGGGGAATTCCCTCTATGACTTTACAGATATCTTCTGGTGTCCACGGTCTATACGCTACGGGGGTTGGGTCCTGGCCTTCCTGTCCTGCATGAGGGTTCGGTACTTCAATTAATTGACAGATATCCTCACTCTGTTTTACTGACTGTCTTCTTACTCGGGTGTCCCTAGGTATGTTACGTGTTCGGGATGTGGTTTCAATAGCTTCTGTTACATTTGTTCATTGTGCTACCTCTGTTGCCACAGGATAACGTGTGGGGACTAGCCTGCCCTCCCGCTTCATATCCTGGATGTGGTATCGGAGGTGGTAGGGGGTTGTGGGGCTATCGCTACTACTGTATTATGATCTTCTCTGTGCATTATGATGCTTAGCCATTTGTGGTGTTCTGTTCCCTTCGGTTCACTACCTCAATCCACCTATGTGCATGACGGATACCCAATTGTCGCTGTGTTGTCGCCTGCACATCTTAGGGCTGCCACCTTTTCAGATGCACAATGTGGGACATTAGTGTTCGGAACGTGTAATTTTCCAGGATAAAGCATACCCACGGCCAGTACATAGGTCAGGATTTCACTTTTTGCCAGGAGAGCGACCAATTGTTGGAGCATTTCAGTTGCTTATTCTGTTTATTATGATATTTTGTTGTTCCAGATACAAAATTACTGTTTTATGCTACCATTTTGAAAGATATCTGGAAATGTTTTTCCTGAGATATCAGGACATTTGCCATTTGTTCGGTTTGTTTGCAGGACACAACTGGCCAAAGAGGGACTGTCCCTCTCAGGGTGGGACAGGTGTTTACCCTAGGACATGTGCATCACATTTTCAGGGATTACAATGTTTCAGTAACGATATTTTGTGTAATATACCATCCATGTCATATTTATTACCCCATTTTGCTGCATAACTCACATTATGTGCTCTCTGCGATTGCATATACTTCACGTCACCCGTCAAACGCGGATCACATGATCTGTTTCTTCAATAATCTCCCATATCCTCTGCACGACTGCTACATGCCTTCTCTCATACCACGTGGTGTCTCCTTGCCTGTATCCACTGTAGTGTCTACAATCACTATTTACTCTGCTGTGTGTTGCCCTGACCTATGTTCAGATTTAACAGTATTTGGATAGGTCTTCGACCCGCTATCACAACTGTTAACAGAAACACAATGTAGTCTGGTCCCTGATCTACAATAGAGACAAAGAGGCAAACACTCCTTACCTGGGCCTCCTGTTTAAGGCTGCACGCTTTCTTCTTGGGATCCAATTTTCCGCTTTTCAGCCACAGATCAGACAGTAAACAGCCTCTTTACACACAACAATTCAGTCGGAGGTCTTTTCATTCAAGAAGAACCATTTAGGCAAATTCTCCTGCGTAGATGTCTAACCAGCCATGCACTCTGACCTGTAGCTTACCAAGGGAATTCCGGATTACAAGGATCACAATGTGAAATAAGTTGTTAAAACCAGACTGTAGTTATCAGTAGGCTTTTCTAAGTGACAGCCAATAACACAGGAGGCTCGGGTTCGAAAAGTTTTAGTAGTGTACACAGGCAGGCTAAATAATATACAGTCCAAGTATGAGAGTGTTGTCTGACTCTATACAGTAAGCAGTTTCTTTATATAGTGTTTACAATCAGCTTTTGCCCACCTTACTGACGTGGTCGGTCACAGGGCATTTCCATCACTATGGTCCACAATAGTCTATACATACGCGGGTGCTGGGGTCGTGCTTTTAAAATGTTTTCACATGAGAATAACACAGCCTTGCAAGGCACCTTGTAAATTACAGTGTCCTTCTGTGATTGTAGCTGTTTCAAGGACCCTAGACTGTTCCGATACAGTGGACAGTTAATTTCTTAATACGTTGCTTTGTCTCTCTGGTAAGGAGTTGTACTGTTATCTTCGATAGAGCTCACAAGGCCATCCTCCTCAGGGAAGGAGTGATGTTATGCATGTACATACATTTATTGTTCTGTAACCCAGCAAATAATTAATGCTGACAGACATAAGCCTGCTGTACTGCTTACTGCCAGGTTCAGAATTCCATCACACTACAGCTTAGTTTCACCAATTACATGCAGGCTTAGTTCTACTGCCATATTGTACGGTACAATTCAATGCATTATATAGTATTTCGAGTGTAAACTGGCACTTCATATGTGTTTCTATATATATTTTTCGAACAACAGCCATCCGGCCATATGCATGTTGTTCCGTCCTTTACCTTGACCGTGTGTATTTGTCCGTCCGCAACGCTACTCTCCACATGTGATGTCCCACCTTCCCCTTCTTTGCCTGTGGCACCCTGTTAGGACGTCCTGTTTGGTAGGCACGTGTTCCGCTATATGTGATCGACTTCACTGCATAGATAATCATCGATGCGGTGGTCCAACAACCCGACTTGTCCACATGTGTACAGTTATGTGCACCGTGTCGTATGCAAACCTATATGGTTTGGACGGGTACATACTACATGCGGGATGTACACATTCTGCAGACACATTCACATGCAGCCATTTACATATCTGTACCTGCGGTGGGTTGGTGACATGTGGGGTATGTATTTGCCCGCGTGGCATTGCCTAACACAAACATCTTACCACATTTCAGGTATGCACATTGTGTGTGGGTGTATAGCTGCACACGGATGCTAGCAGGTTAGGGTGCAGAGGTGTACATGGGTGGGACTGACATGTACAATGAGGCTATTGTGTAGTACATCCGGATGCATGGGTTCTGCTTCTGGATATTACACTTCAACATACGCCATCCAGTGTATGCGACAGAGACGTTGCTGGGTGTGGGATATGTTGCTATGCACATGTTTGCCTGTGTTTGAGGTATCTTGCTTCCTTACTGTTGTTATGTCAACACAGCTACACGGCTATGTACTCTCACTACTGCTTGTGACCATTATGGTTGGCACCTTTTCCAATGCCCATAGTGGGGCATGTTATGTGGACACTTCGGAATTTGCAGGTCTACACATACCCACGGCTAGTGCAGTTGACAGAACTTCACTTGTTTGCCATACTATAAGCTTATTCTGTAAGCATTTGGGTTCCTTATTCATTTTCTTATGCCATGTCTGTGTTTCATATAGTAATGTATATGTTTTATGCTACTATTACATGTATATTGCGGGAATTTTTTGGGCAGGGGATCGGAGGTCATTTTCCATTTTTCCGATTGTTGCAGGGACACAACTGTCCAATCAGGGACTGTCCATGGCACATTGGGACAGCAGGTAACCCTGGTGACCATGCCCATGTCGCTACTGGGGTTGCCACCTTTTCCAGTTTCCAATCTGGGATATTTCAGGGACTCATATCTGACTTTACAGGCCGACACATACACACGGTCACCATATAGCATAGAACTTCACTTGTTTGCCTAAATAAAAGCTTATTGTTGTGGCAATTTGCTTGCTTATTCTGTTTCTTGTGTCATTTAGGTATTTCTGTTACAGACATAACCAATTCATGCTACCATTACATTAAATACATATAGAGATAAATTCCACCACAACTGAGAGGCCGTAGTTAACAAAAAACAAAATTGTAGTAGAATATAAACTTCGGACTCAACACGACTTCGTTAATAAAAGACAGAAAAGTTTATTTGTGGTAAGCGCTTTCGCGTACCTTCCTGTACGCTTCTTCAGACCATAAAACAAATCAGTAAAACAAACTATTTTATACACTTGGCTCTCCTATAATTAATTAATTGAAATAACAATTTGCATAATCAATTATTCGGTAAAGCCAATTAAGGTTTAGAAATGGCTGCTGTTAAAAGGACTGCAGTTAAAACATTATAGAAACATAGTTCTGAACACTCTCTGCTGCAAGGTTGCATATCCAACAAACCAAGTCAATATCTAAGCATCCTCTATGAAGAGGCTGTAGTGACAACCTTCTGATTTAAAATGTTACAATGAGCGTGTATGTTTAAACATTTATTTAAAATAATGCTACTATATATATATCCTTTTCTAAAACTTCTATTATAAAATATTTGCAATACTTGTAAAACTAAATAAGCATCTTTATCAAAATATGAAACAATATAAATATAAATATAAATAATAATTCATCAAAGATTATTCATCATCTAAAATATTCTGGAGAAATCTAATCTGAAAACATCTATGCATAATTTTTCAATGTTGCATTGCAACGTATTTCATGGCTTTGATTTGTATAATCCATATGTAACTTATAAAGTCATAAGAAAAACAATGAAACAGAAAATATATAACTTCAGAAGGAAAATAGGAAAAGGAAGGGGGGGGAATATATCATGGATTGTCTGGTTTATTCCAGTGAGTAAATAAATAAATAAATAGCCATTACACTTTTTCTAACCAATACAATGCTACTACCTTATCAAAAATAGAATAAATTCATTAAACTAATACAAAAATATAAATTTTGTCACATAAAAATGCATAAAAAACCTTGTTGAGGGACATTTGGACAAACATTATAAATTTCTAAACATATTACCTACGTGCATTAAGGTAAGGTTTGATAGAAACGTAAAGGTTCAAATCTGGATAGTGATGCCCTTTTAGTCTAAAAATCCATTTTAGTTCTTTAAGTTCTAATAGATTGATGTAATCTCCTCCTCTAAAATTTGGTTCAACTATTTCTAGGACTCTGAAAACAAAAGAATGTCCAGGACAGCTTTGTAAATGTTTCGCTAAGGCGTTTAATTCATTCTGTTTCTTAATGTCATAGGTGTGATTGTACACCCTGTTTTTAAGATTTCGTTTTGTTAGGCCGACATAAAAAGCTGAGCATTTTACACATGTCACTAAATAAATCAAGCCCGAGCTGTCACAAGTGGCTAAAAACCTTGGTTTGAAAACATACTTGGTTTCAGGGTGTATAAAGATTTGCTCATTTGTAATAAATTTGCAATAACTACATCTATGACAAGGGTAAGTGCCTACATTCTCAGCAGGAACTTGTTCTTTTCTACTAGGTCTGTCACATAGCATTCTTTTAAGACATTTATTGCTCCTATAGACGAAATGAGGAGTTGCACCTACCAATTGTTGTGTATAATGGTCAGATACTAACACTTTCCAATTATTGTTGATAATTCTCCTGATGTTTATGCTGTCGTTAGTATATGTGGTAAAGAAGCTCAATGTTTCTCTCATACTAGTGGGATTTCTAAGTTTAGCATGATACTTAAATTTGTTTGCTGGGAGTAGGGTCATACCTCTTTCTTCTTTTAAGACCTGTGACCTAATATCTTTCACCATGCTTTCTTCATATTTTCTTTCAAGGAAAATTTTCTCCAAGATATCTGCTTCACGGGCTAAATCATCTTTATTTTTACAGATTTTAGATATTCTAAGGAATTGGCTTCTAACTATCCCTTTAAAAACATGGCGAGGGTGCATACTGTCATAACACAAAATAGAGTTTCTCCAGCAAGTTTTCCTGAATAAGGTTGAACTTAACTTGCCATCGATTATGCTAAGGCATACATCTAGAAAATTTACTGACTCATATGACATGTGAGCTGAGAATTTTAAATATGTTGTCGTGGTTTCCAAATAATCTTTAAATTCTAAAAACTCTTCTCTTGATCCCTCCCAAACCAATAGGATGTCGTCCACAAAACGATAATAGGCCAAAATTTTCTTAAAACATGAATGAGTAAAATAAAGTCTCTTTCCCACTTATGCATCACTAAATTCGCATAGGTGTTTGCGCTAGGGGTGCCCATGGCTACCCCTGATGTCTGCAAATAAGTGTGTCCCTCAAAGCAAAACACATTATTGTAAAGAACTAGATCTAACAGCTGGCAAATGAGGATAACATCATTATTCTTAAACTGTGTGCATGTAGATAGAAATTCTCTCACTGCCTGAACTCCTTCCATATTAGGTATAGAAGTAAAGAGACTAGTCACATCTAATGTGACTAGTAAATGTTGTCCTTTGACCAATTCTTTATCTAAAGATTCTAGCGATTCCAAAAGGTGATAGGTATCTTTTAAAATATTCGGAATTTTGTTAACTATAGGTCTTAAAGTTTTTTCTAAATATACTGATACCTTTTCCGCTAGCCATCCCTCACTGGCTACTATTGGTCTAATGGGGGGGGGTATAACCCCTTTGTGCATTTTTGGCAGGCCTTTGATGGCCGGTAGGAACGGTTTTTCTATATTAAAATAGTCATATAGTTCTTCCGAAACCTGTCCACACATAAGTAAATCATATGTGTCATCTTTAACTCTGGCTAAGACTTTAGATAACTCAAAATTATCTATTTCTTTATATGTAGTGTGGTCACTTAACATATTGTGCATTAAATCTTGATATGTTGATTTATCAAAGATGGCTACCCCACCCCCTTTATCCACTGGTCTAAAGACTAAGCTGTTATTATCTATCAAGCTGTAAAGGGAAGAATGCATATCCTTTGACATATTGAAAAACATACATTTTCTCTTATTGTTCTTAAAGTAATCATAAAAGTCCTTTTCACACAGTTCAATAAATAGTTCAACGTGTCCAGGTATTACTGGATGAAAGGAGCTCTTCTTTTTGAACTTTAAACTGTCTGCATCAAAAACATTAACTTCTGTTGGCTTAGATTTGAACAGAATCTTTAGCGCTATGGAGCGCCCAAACATTCTGAGGTCTGTCAATATTTCTGAAAGAATACTACTTTGTGACGGGACAAAGGACAGTCCCTTATTAAGAATCTCTTCATCGTGAACAGAAAGTACATACCTGGACATATTAAAAAAGAGCTGGTTCCTCATTGGTAATGTCTCCTTCTTGGAAAAGCTTCGCTGTCTTCCGATAGCTTTCTTTTTTTGGTCCAGCTGTTCCGTCGTTCTCTCATGGGCGCTAACTTTTTTATCGGATAAGGTAAAAAAGCCTTGCTGTCATCTTTTGGAATCGCTCCTAACTTTTTGTGGCTGAGTTTGTTACGATACGCTTCCTGATTGGGAAGAGGGGTTGATGTAGCTGCCTCAGGTGTTGTTATGATGGGAACTTCAGGCGGTGTAGTGAAATTCTCTCTCGAGCTGTCCTCCTGGATCACTCTGGATGTTACTAGTGCTGGTTCCGTTATCGTTGTGATTGTGTCATCATGCGGCGCCGTGTTTGGTATCTGCGTGTGAGTATGAGTATTGGTAAATTCTTTCCTCGGCCAAATGAAGACATTACCCGAGGTAAAGTCTTCAAAATCACGTTGCAGCTTTTTTTGTTTAATTTGCTGCAACCTAAGAGCATATGAGCTCACTTGACTAAAAAGGCTGTCCATTCTTCTTTGATAACAGTCATCAGGGAAACCTTCAACCAGTTCTTGTTGTAAGGTGTTAATTTTGGAAAATAGTTCATTTTCAATAGGACTAAAGTATTCAATAAGTAATCGAACATACTGCATACTGGCTTCTAGGTTGATTTCTTGCCATTGCTTAAGCAACTGTGGGTGAGCGTCACCATAGGAAGGCATACAAAGTATACGCATTCCTCTAGGGATTAGTTTGAAGCGTATACATGCTTCCATGTGCTTTCTTTGCCAGTTGAGATGTTGGAATTTATACAGATCATTCTCTAGAATTTTAATCTTACTGTTAAAAGCTTCAACATTGTCATTGCTGTTCTCAACGTTATTACCATTCGGTACTTTCAAGTCCAGATCCAATAAAGGATTAAGTCCATCTTTTAGGAGTGTTGTCCACATTTCTTTTCTCCTGGGCATCCTCGGTTCTGGCACATAATCGAGCTCCACATTAGCAATAGACATGTCGTGCGTTGTAGTGGAAATAAGCGAAAAAGTATATATATAGAGATAAATTCCACCTCAACTGAGAGGCCGTAGTTAACAAAAAACAAAATTGTAGTAGAATATAAACTTCGGACTCAACACGACTTCGTTAATAAAAGACAGAAAAGTTTATTTGTGGTAAGCGCTTTCGCGTACCTTCCTGTACGCTTCTTCAGACCATAAAACAAATCAGTAAAACAAACTATTTTATACACTTGGCTCTCCTATAATTAATTAATTGAAATAACAATTTGCATAATCAATTATTCGGTAAAGCCAATTAAGGTTTAGAAATGGCTGCTGTTAAAAGGACTGCAGTTAAAACATTATAGAAACATAGTTCTGAACACTCTCTGCTGCAAGGTTGCATATCCAACAAACCAAGTCAATATCTAAGCATCCTCTATGAAGAGGCTGTAGTGACAACCTTCTGATTTAAAATGTTACAATGAGCGTGTATGTTTAAACATTTATTTAAAATAATGCTACTATATATATATCCTTTTCTAAAAACTTCTATTATAAAATATTTGCAATACTTGTAAAACTAAATAAGCATCTTTATCAAAATATGAAACAATATAAATATAAATATAAATAATAATTCATCAAAGATTATTCATCATCTAAAATATTCTGGAGAAATCTAATCTGAAAACATCTATGCATAATTTTTCAATGTTGCATTGCAACGTATTTCATGGCTTTGATTTGTATAATCCATATGTAACTTATAAAGTCATAAGAAAAACAATGAAACAGAAAATATATAACTTCAGAAGGAAAATAGGAAAAGGAAGGGAAGGGGGGGGGAGGATATATCATGGATTGTCTGGTTTATTCCAGTGAGTAAATAAATAAATAAATAGCCATTACACTTTTTCTAACCAATACAATGCTACTACCTTATCAAAAATAGAATAAATTCATTAAACTAATACAAAAATATAAATTTTGTCACATAAAAATGCATAAAAAACCTTGTTGAGGGACATTTGGACAAACATTATAAATTTCTAAACATATTACCTACGTGCATTAAGGTAAGGTTTGATAGAAACGTAAAGGTTCAAACCTGGATAGTGATGCCCTTTTAGTCTAAAAATCCATTTTAGTTCTTTAAGTTCTAATAGATTGATGTAATCTCCTCCTCTAAAATTTGGTTCAACTATTTCTAGGACTCTGAAAACAAAAGAATGTCCAGGACAGCTTTGTAAATGTTTCGCTAAGGCGTTTAATTCATTCTGTTTCTTAATGTCATAGGTGTGATTGTACACCCTGTTTTTAAGCTTTCGTTTTGTTAGGCCGACATAAAAAGCTGAGCATTTTACACATGTCGCTAAATAAATCAAGCCCGAGCTGTCACAAGTGGCTAAAAACCTTGGTTTGAAAACATACTTGGTTTCAGGGTGTATAAAGATTTGCTCATTTGTAATAAATTTGCAATAACTACATCTATGACAAGGGTAAGTGCCTGCATTCTCAGCAGGAACTTGTTCTTTTCTACTAGGTCTGTCACATAGCATTCTTTTAAGACATTTATTGCTCCTATAGACGAAATGAGGAGTTGCACCTACCAATTGTTGTGTATAATGGTCAGATACTAACACTTTCCAATTATTGTTGATAATTCTCCTGATGTTTATGCTGTCGTTAGTATATGTGGTAAAGAAGCTCAATGTTTCTCTTATACTAGTGGGATTTCTAAGTTTAGCATGATACTTAAATTTGTTTGCTGGGAGTAGGGTCATACCTCTTTCTTCTTTTAAGACCTGTGACCTAATATCTTTCACCATGCTTTCTTCATATTTTCTTTCAAGGAAAATTTTCTCCAAGATATCTGCTTCACGGGCTAAATCATCTTTATTTTTACAGATTTTAGATATTCTAAGGAATTGGCTTCTAACTATCCCTTTAAAAACATGGCGAGGGTGCATACTGTCATAACACAAAATAGAGTTTCTCCAGCAAGTTTTCCTGAATAAGGTTGAACTTAACTTGCCATCGATTATGCTAAGGCATACATCTAGAAAATTTACTGACTCATATGACATGTGAGCTGAGAATTTTAAATATGTTGTCGTGGTTTCCAAATAATCTTTAAATTCTAAAAACTCTTCTCTTGATCCCTCCCAAACCAATAGGATGTCGTCCACAAAACGATAATAGGCCAAAATTTTCTTAAAACATGAATGAGTAAAAATAAAGTCTCTTTCCCACTTATGCATCACTAAATTCGCATAGGTGTTTGCGCTAGGGGTGCCCATGGCTACCCCTGATGTCTGCAAATAAGTGTGTCCCTCAAAGCAAAACACATTATTGTAAAGAACTAGATCTAACAGCTGGCAAATGAGGATAACATCATTATTCTTAAACTGTGTGCATGTAGATAGAAATTCTCTCACTGCCTGAACTCTTTCCATATTAGGTATAGAAGTAAAGAGACTAGTCACATCTAATGTGACTAGTAAATGTTGTCCTTTGACCAATTCTTTATCTAAAGATTCTAGCGATTCCAAAAGGTGATAGGTATCTTTTAAAATATTCGGAATTTTGTTAACTATAGGTCTTAAAGTTTTTTCTAAATATACTGATACCTTTTCCGTTACCCATCCCTCACTGGCTACTATTGGTCTAATGGGGGGGGGTATAACCCCTTTGTGCATTTTTGGCAGGCCTTTGATGGCCGGTAGGAACAGTTTTTCTATATTAAAATAGTCATATAGTTCTTCCGAAACCTGTCCACACATAAGTAAATCATATGTGTCATCTTTAACTCTGGCTAAGACTTTAGATAACTCAAAATTATCTATTTCTTTATATGTAGTGTGGTCACTTAACATATTGTGCATTAAATCTTGATATGTTGATTTATCAAAGATGGCTACCCCACCCCCTTTATCCACTGGTGTAAAGACTAAGCTGTTATTATCTATCAAGCTGTAAAGGGAAGAATGCATATCCTTTGACATATTGAAAAACATACATTTTCTCTTATTGTTCTTAAAGTAATCATAAAAGTCCTTTTCACACAGTTCGATAAATAGTTCAACGTGTCCAGGTATTACTGGATGAAAGGAGCTCTTCTTTTTGAACTTTAAACTGTCTGCATCAAAAACATTAACTTCTGTTGGCTTAGATTTGAACAGAATCTTTAGCGCTATGGAGCGCCCAAACATTCTGAGGTCTGTCAATATTTCTGAAAGAATACTACTTTGTGACGGGACAAAGGACAGTCCCTTATTAAGAATCTCTTCATCGTGAACAGAAAGTACATACCTGGACATATTAAAAAAGAGCTGGTTCCTCATTGGTAATGTCTCCTTCTTGGAAAAGCTTTGCTGTCTTCCGATAGCTTTCTTTTTTTGGTCCAGCTGTTCCGTCGTTCTCTCATGGGCGCTAACTTTTTTATCGGATAAGGTAAAAAAGCCTTGCTGTCATCTTTTGGAATCGCTCCTAACTTTTTGTGGCTGAGTTTGTTACGATACGCTTCCTGATTGGGAAGAGGGGTTGATGTAGCTGCCTCAGGTGTTGTTATGATGGGAACTTCAGGCGGTGTAGTGAAATTCTCTCTTGAGCTGTCCTCCTGGATCACTCTGGATGTTACTAGTGCTGGTTCCGTTATCGTTGTGATTGTGTCATCATGCGGCGCTGTGTTTGGTATCTGCGTGCGAGTATGAGTATTGGTAAATTCTTTCCTCGGCCAAATGAAGACATTACCCGAGGTAAAGTCTTCAAAATCACGTTGCAGCTTTTTTTGTTTAATTTGCTGCAACCTAAGAGCATATGAGCTCACTTGACTAAAAAGGCTGTCCATTCTTCTTTGATAACAGTCATCAGGGAAACCTTCAACCAGTTCTTGTTGTAAGGTGTTAATTTTGGAAAATAGTTCATTTTCAATAGGACTAAAGTATTCAATAAGTAATCGAACATACTGCATACTGGCTTCTAGGTTGATTTCTTGCCATCGCTTAAGCAACTGTGGGTGAGCGTCACCATAGGAAGGCATACAAAGTATACGCATTCCTCTAGGGATTAGTTTGAAGCGTATACATGCTTCCATGTGCTTTCTTTGCCAGTTGAGACGTTGGAATTTATACAGATCATTCTCTAGAATTTTAATCTTACTGTTAAAAGCTTCAACATTGTCATTGCTGTTCTCAACGTTATTACCATTCGGTACTTTCAAGTCCAGATCCAATAAAGGATTAAGTCCATGTTTTAGGAGTGTTGTCCACATTTCTTTTCTCCTGGGCATCCTCGGTTCTGGCACATAATCGAGCTCCACATTAGCAATAGACATGTCGTGCGTTGTAGTGGAAATAAGCGAAAAAGTATATATATAGAGATAAATTCCACCACAACTGAGAGGCCGTAGTTAACAAAAAACAAAATTGTAGTAGAATATAAACTTTGGACTCAACACGACTTCGTTAATAAAAGACAGAAAAGTTTATTTGTGGTAAGTGCTTTTGCGTACCTTCCTGTACGCTTCTTCAGACCATAAAACAAATCAGTAAAACAAACTATTTTATACACTTGGCTCTCCTATAATTAATTAATTGAAATAACAATTTGCATAATCAATTATTCGGTAAAGCCAATTAAGGTTTAGAAATGGCTGCTGTTAAAAGGACTGCAGTTAAAACATTATAGAAACATAGTTCTGAACACTCTCTGCTGCAAGGTTGCATATCCAACAAACCAAGTCAATATCTAAGCATCCTCTATGAAGAGGCTGTAGTGACAACCTTCTGATTTAAAATGTTACAATGAGCGTGTATGTTTAAACATTTATTTAAAATAATGCTACTATATATATATCCTTTTCTAAAACTTCTATTATAAAATATTTGCAATACTTGTAAAACTAAATAAGCATCTTTATCAAAATATGAAACAATATAAATATAAATATAAATAATAATTCATCAAAGATTATTCATCATCTAAAATATTCTGGAGAAATCTAATCTGAAAACATCTATGCATAATTTTTCAATGTTGCATTGCAACGTATTTCATGGCTTTGATTTGTATAATCCATATGTAACTTATAAAGTCATAAGAAAAACAATGAAACAGAAAATATATAACTTCAGAAGGAAAATAGGAAAAGGAAGGGAAGGGGGGGGGATATATCATGGATTGTCTGGTTTATTCCAGTGAGTAAATAAATAAATAAATAGCCATTACACTTTTTCTAACCAATACAATGCTACTACCTTATCAAAAATAGAATAAATTCATTAAACTAATACAAAAATATAAATTTTGTCACATAAAAATGCATAAAAAACCTTGTTGAGGGACATTTGGACAAACATTATAAATTTCTAAACATATTACCTACGTGCATTAAGGTAAGGTTTGATAGAAACGTAAAGGTTCAAACCTGGATAGTGATGCCCTTTCAGTCTAAAAATCCATTTTAGTTCTTTGAGTTCTAATAGATTGATGTAATCTCCTCCTCTAAAATTTGGTTCAACTATTTCTAGGACTCTGAAAACAAAAGAATGTCCAGGACAGCTTTGTAAATGTTTCGCTAAGGCGTTTAATTCATTCTGTTTCTTAATGTCATAGGTGTGATTGTACACCCTGTTTTTAAGCTTTCGTTTTGTTAGGCCGACATAAAAAGCTGAGCATTTTACACATGTCGCTAAATAAATCAAGCCCGAGCTGTCACAAGTGGCTAAAAACCTTGGTTTGAAAACATACTTGGTTTCAGGGTGTATAAAGATTTGCTCATTTGTAATAAATTTGCAATAACTACATCTATGACAAGGGTAAGTGCCTGCATTCTCAGCAGGAACTTGTTCTTTTCTACTAGGTCTGTCACATAGCATTCTTTTAAGACATTTATTGCTCCTATAGACGAAATGAGGAGTTGCACCTACCAATTGTTGTGTATAATGGTCAGATACTAACACTTTCCAATTATTGTTGATAATTCTCCTGATGTTTATGCTGTCGTTAGTATATGTGGTAAAGAAGCTCAATGTTTCTCTCATACTAGTGGGATTTCTAAGTTTAGCATGATACTTAAATTTGTTTGCTGGGAGTAGGGTCATACCTCTTTCTTCTTTTAAGACCTGTGACCTAATATCTACATTACATTAAATACGGGATATCATTGTGTCCTACAATCTTAGCACATCTGCCATTTTTAATACGTTTTCTCGGGACACAACTGGCCATAGAGAGACTGCCCCAACCAAAGTGGGACAGGTGGTGACCTTAGTCGCTGCTCCTATGTCGGTGCGGCGCGCTGACATGCTGCTGTACACCTTCTCTGAGTGTAAGCACTGACGGTGCATTGCGGGACGAACGCGGTCTTATGCGTATCCTTTGCTCCTTGGACGGGTACACTTAAGCCTTCGTGGCTTGTATTTGCTTCTCCGTTAATTTGGGACGGGTACTATGTTGCATACTCTACGTGCGTTTCATTCTGCACGGGACCTGGCTGCTGCCATTACTATTATGGGCGGACCGTGGCTGTCAGCACATTAGGTTGCTCACCTCATGCCGGCTTAGACACGCCTCCAGACGCATCCTACCTGGGCTCGCTCACGTACACTACGCACGTGTCTGTGATTCCGGTGCACTCTCATTAATATGCATATGGCGCTACTGCGCCAGCTATTCAATGCACCGCCGGCGCAAGCCTTACGCCGGCCTTGCGCCGAGCTTCATGAATCCCGGGGATTGTTTTTCTTTATTTGTCTGAGCCTGTGGTTCAATGTTATTGTAAATATTTTCTGTGGTTTTGAACTCTGATGTCACTGTGAATAAATATTGAATATTTTCATGTACTTTTATTATTTATTATTAAATATATTTAAACCTTTCATTGTGGCTGATCATTGCAGAGATATTTAAGTTTTGAGAGTATTTGCATATTTATTTGGTGACACTGTGTGGACCACTTCTAATAGCCTTGCTCTTGGTCAAACTACTATTTGTATTAATATTAGTATTCCACAGTAAAATTGGACACCTTTTATTAAGAGCCTTAAAGTAGCTTGCAAGGAGTTCTGGTGGCAGTGATAACTACCTTATAGTCTGGGGTAGTGGTGTAGCAGGGCAGCTGCAGTGGTGCAGCGGTTAGCATTGCCACCTCACAGGAAGAGGTTCTCTGGTTCAATCCTCAGCTGGGGTGCCTTCTGTGTGGAGTCTGCATGTCCTCCCTGTGGTCACTTGGGTTTCCTCTGGGTGATCCGGTTTCCTCCCACATCTCAAAGACATGCTGTAGGTGGATTGGACACTCTAAATCAGCCCTAGGTCTGAGTGCGTGCATGTATGTGCCTTCTGTGGAAGGTTGGGCAACCCAACACCGTAAAAACTCCACTGCCACTCATGATCGGACAGGTGATATGCTGTGGTGACCCCTAAAAGGGAAAAGCCGAAAGAAGAAGTGAACTGTAGATGTTTGCGCATATATTGAACTGTAGATTTTGTGCACACACACACACACACACACACACACACACACACACACACATATATATATATATATATATATATATATATATATATATATATATATATATATATATATATAGGTTTACTAACATATCCTTGAACCGGACATGGTCAAATTATCATATCATCAACTCTCATCTGCAAAAACTGACAGTGCAAAAAACATGTAAAAAAAAAAAAAAAAAAACGAAAAAAACACTACCTGCATCATGCATCAGGGGGCTGCTCCCCTCCACGCCCCCTGCTATTTAAATATACCAACTCCAAGATCGCACTACAATGTGGAAGATGGAAATGTTCCCATTCCATGCTATAGGGAGCTGTCCATTCAGAACGTTTGAACTTCCTAAACTAGTCAGTTGCAGGGTCTATATTAGCTGAATGAACGTTTATCTTAGCAAACGCTCACATGAGCGAATATTGCGGAACTTGAAACCGCAGTTTTGAGATCTCGGTACAGTGAAGATGGGAATATCTGCCCTTTCCTCACTGTAGTGCGATCTCAGAGTTGGAATATATATTTGGGGGGGTGTGGGGGGCACAGCCCCCCACAATTGCAGTTTTGAGTACCTGGATATTGGCTCATGTGAGCGTTCGCTAAGATGAACTTTCGTTCATCTAATATAGACCCCAGTTGCAGACCATATTTCTAAATGCATCTCATAGTCAGCACATTGGTGCTTCAACTCTTCCAATGCAAGAAATCGTCAGTATGCCAAGCAGAACTTTAACTGCCAAATCAATAATTATTTTGCCATAAAGCAGTCTGTTTCCTGAGAAATAACAAGTGATGTGAGTTTTAAAACCATGTGCTTTAAGCAGGGGTATGTCTAGCCATATATCCCAATTAACATGAATGTAAACACCGTTTACTTTTCTATCATAATTGACAGAATACTTCTTTAACCATTACAGTAACTTACAAAGTGTCTCTACATATGGGCATGGTGTTAGATAAAAAGAAACTGAACAGGATTATGTTCACTCTCTATAATCCCTCATTTATTTACATTTTTTATGATAGAATATATTACAGTCAAGCATGTCAATTAGGTATTCAGCTCAGTCAGTGACAGTGCAGTCACCAGATTACAGTACATGCTTTTCAGTTACCTCAAAAAGACTTTATTTAAAAATCTAACTTTTCTGTACCCAGGATAACAGACTAGAGAATCAGACATTGGGAGGAGTGCAAAGTATGCAGTACTACATAGGATGAGGGAATCTGCTTGAACCAAGTTGCTGTGTTCTCAGAGATAACTATAACTAGATGGGGGAAATAAAATAAAATACAAATTTTAATTCAAATGCTAAGACGTTTGAGCTTACTTTGGAAATTATTTAATACTGTAATTATGTTTCACCACTAGGTGGTACCATACAGATGGATCTGTTCTAAGAAGCATCTGTGCATGATGACCTAAGTATAAATCTTGAATTCCCTAATGTACAGCAGCATAAGTAACATGCTCATGTCAATAATATTATTATGAGTTCTTTAAAAGCCACTAACTGTGTAATCATGTGGTGCTATGCTTTTATCGAACCATTTCACATACTGCAGTAACCCAGTGCTTTTGAACTATATGAACCCCATCTGGTGTTTATAAGCTGTCGATGCTTAATGCTAAACTCACTACATTAATACCCAGAGATATGTGGAAAAGGACTGCAAAATCTGTAATTTTTCTCTGAATGTTTAAAATGGCATATTAAAAATAATTGACTGAACAGTGATTTTTATGCCAAACTATTCGAAACTCTCAATTCCATTTTATTATACTGTTTGTCATAATGCCAAGGCTGTAATGTCCACTTTCGAATGTTTATATCAAATAAAAAATAACAAGCAAAAGCTTATTTATAACCAAGTATTATGTATTTCTCAATAAATATGGAGACAGCTCAACATATTTAAGTATATTTATTTATGAGGTGTATTGATGGTACTGTTAAAATAAGTGAAATTATACTATAAGGCTAAAATGTAGATATATAAAATGCATATAATGAGCATAAAAAGGACTCAAAGTATAGGTAACTAGCCAGTAAAAACAATAAATAAACAAAAAGTAAGCTGCTGCTAAAATTTGCCTTTTGAAATCACAAACATGCATAAATATATATGTGCATTGCCCATAAACATATATGCGTGTGCATGCTTGAGCATGGATTCACACACACACACACACACACACACACACACACACACACACACACACACACACACACACACACACACACACACTTCAAAGACTAGATTTCTTTTCATTGACTTTACTGCAGAATGTTTGTTTATAAAATAACTTTTAATGAACAATATAGTATACAGCAACTGTGACTGCTGGTTCATAACCCTTGCAGGTATGAACTTGTGTTAATCAGTTAGTGTTGCTCTTACTGTGGTTGCGAAGCTTTTCATACAATTACTTAAAGGTCAAGGTTATTGCAGAGCAACTGCTTTTAGCCTGACATGTTGTAAATGGTACTTCAGTTCAAAAGGATAACAGTGACACTGTCCAAAGGATTGTCATAAAATACATAGGATTAAGATCACAATTTCAATGTATGGTTAAAGAAAAGGTAAACTACTGTAAGAAGCAAACCATCTGCATTTTATTGCTTTTTACACAGACTTTTTTTTCATTACTATGGGCATGAGGTAAAACTTTAAAATAATATTTCTGAAGAAGTACGTCTTAATGTTTGGCAACTTTCTTTCTTTCTTTTAATAATTAAAGAGGCATATATTGTTTACCATCAAATATTTTAAGAGCAGGGGTGAAACAATGGCATACCATTGTTTTTCATAATCTCCTGGCACCTAAGCGTATGTTACTTGCCAATCTGATTGGTTAGAATTACATGCTTTTACTGCTCCTACAAGGCTCCAGCTAATGTACTGGGTCTACAGTTCACTGTGGGATGGCTAAAGCCTGAAACTAAGCCAATGTCTGGTGTGAGCCTATGCCTTAGGTCCTGAATTTTGTTGAGCAAAATCACTGTTTTTTCAGGCACCCTGCCAAATGGTTTACCCCTTGAAAGGAGACTTGTATGGGCTATTCACAACTAACACAGTTTTTGAACCATTGTTTTAAATATCTCTGACAGCCTGTTAACACTAAAATATGGACCTCTGCAGTGAGAACATAATTGCACATTGCGATGTATTTCAGTCACTATTATATGATGAAGACAAAGAATGTGTTTGTGTATTCATAAGAAAAAAACTGCAGGCATTTTACTTTTCTTTCTCAGTTGAGTGGTATGTAGTAGGTAAAGAAAGAAAATAAACTTTTTTTTGTTTTAGTTCTAGAGCGCTACCTTCGACTCTTTGGTTAAAACTAACTCAAGGTAAAATTGTCCTTTTATTTGTAGAAAACATTTCTGATGCTTTGCTTCAGCTTGTGTGCAGAAAAGTGATTGGCTACAAATGAAGCAAATAAAAGTGATAGTTTTTGAACATTGCAGCATGCTTCAAATAATAACATTGCTTGCTGGGAGTACTTGCATAAACAAATTACATTAAAGGAAAACTGATTCTTATAAATGAAAAATGATACAAGTAAGATTTAGTCGAGCTTGTAACAAATATATTTATTTGTATAAGATAGCCTGCTATCTATTAAATAATAGCAAATGAGTAATAAATTGCATATTTTATCAAAGTTTAATTGACTTGCTCCTATAGTAGGCAAATAATGTAGGCACTAAAAAAAGCATGTGTGTGTGTGTGTGTGTGTGTGTGTGTGTGTGTGTGTGTGTGTGTGTGCGCGTGTGTGTGTGTGTGTGTGTGCGCAAGGTGTTATGGAAAGTAATTACTTTGTCTTGAATTTCAGCACACTTCATGGTCTAGTCATATTTATGGAGTCTCTAGTGCATAATGAGATGGATTTCTCCTCAAAGTCTTTAAATCAAAATAGAAATGGACAAACCCTTTAGTGCTAAGGATTGAAGTGCCCCTATCTTTAGTTTTCATTACACAAAGTCCTAATAAGGGCTACTTGTCATGTATTTTAACTGTACTGCAATTCAAACAACTTATTTTATAAATAATCATGCTTTGTCTCCGTATGCAATACGCTGATGTCCCTTATTTACTCTCACTAATGACGAGCTGCTCTCAAAGCTTGTTGTTTCTGTCACTGGATTATACGGAAAATAAAACATAGAACCAACTCAGATGAAAAGTACTCTTGAGTTTCATCCAGGTGAAGTGCTTTGCTTGCAAAGTAAATAAAGACTTTCTCCTTGCATACTAAATCTTAAGCATTACGCATACAGTCCCTCTAATTCCCTTTGAAATCAAAAGTCTGACTCTTAACTTGTGTCATATCATTTCTTTGCTTTCTGACTTAATGACACACAGTACTTTTTTCGGGGGGAGGGGAGTCATGTTTATCCATTCAGTCTTACTTCACTCACCTTAAAGTGTCACACTTAAATCTGTCAGCACCCTAACCCTCATATGTTCCTTGAGGTTGCTGGACTATTGCATTATACTGGATGCACTCTCACATCTGGTCATTCCTGCTCCTTTCCTAATGGATGGAGCAGAATTGCCTTGTGATCTTTAACTTCGCTTGTGGTGCTCATTGTACATCAATACTGAAACTAAGCAAAACAAGGCATCCATTGAAGAAGAAAACCCAGGAATGGACTGGGTTGCACAATTGCAGGTAGGGTGGATATTCCCTTCTTGAAAGACACAGTTTCACATTTTTTGAAATAATATGCATGTGGCAAGAATCATAATATGACTGTTTCCTTTTTCTTTCCTTTGTTCTTTTTTGACAAACTATTCAATTGACTCCAAATTCATATTTGTTTCAGAATTGGAACCAACTAATGTCTTCATCCTTGGTGTGGCCATTTAGGGAGGGACTACTGACTACTGTAGATAACATTATGTAAATGTACTGTAGTACTGTAATATAAACAATTCAACTGTCACGTGGTTGCCTCCATGTTATAGGAGCGGCCTGTTTTGTACTACAGCAGAGGGAATAGCTGAAATCTGTATCAATAACAAGAGATTTTTTTTTATAAGCTGAATTCGTTTCACAAAGTACAGGAAACAAGACATCTTTATTATCTTTAGTATGAGTGAGGAAGTCTTGTACTAATTTCCATTCACTTCAGTTTTAACATGCCTGTATGAAGGTCCTACTATGAAACTCTTGACTTCCTAAAAGCTGATAATCCAAAAGGACAGAAAAAAGCCCAAAACTCAAAAGTGTGTATGTGACACCCCAACACTGACCCAGTAATCAAGGA
The DNA here is from genome assembly GCF_019279795.1 of Protopterus annectens. Lineage (NCBI taxonomy): Eukaryota > Metazoa > Chordata > Ceratodontiformes > Protopteridae > Protopterus > Protopterus annectens. Next base: position 333,830,493 of record NC_056748.1, on the reverse strand, counting down.
ACATCAGTCCTTACAAGTGGCGACAGCTAGAGGATGTACACACTGGGAAGAAGACAAATAGAGACACAGTAAAGTACAATTTCCCTTTAGAGCACATAGACAGTATGGGACTGGTTTCTCCCTCTTTCACCAGATCCCCAGTAAGACTCCCCACTGGCACAGCTATAGGGTTGAGATCTCAGCCAAGTGCCCAAGCTAAGACCTCCACTACCCTCTCTGTACAACCAGTGCTTCATGTCCCTGCCCAAGTAGCTGACACCCGGGGAAGGCTGGCATATGTTTACTAGCTATGCCCTCTTTTGCCTAGACTATAAGGTAGTTCCAGCTGCCACCAGCCAACTCATTATCAGCTACTTAAGGCCCTTAACAAAGGGTCTTAAATCCTACTGTGTAATGTTACGAATAATCCAAATGGTAGTTTTGAGTAAGCACCAGGCTATTATGAGTGGCCAGTACAGTGTTACCAAATAGATATGCAAGTACTCTAAGATCTTAAATATGTCTCACAAGTGTCAGCCACAAAGATAGGTTAAAATATATTTAATAATAAATAACAAAAGAATAAGACAATACTCAGAAAATAAACACAGTAACTTCAGAGTTCAAAATCACAGGAAATATTTTAAAACAACATTGCAGGACAGTCTCAAATAAATACAGAAAACATCTAAACTAATATTTACTATATTCCTATCTATATCTAAAATAAATTAATGTTATCTACTTACTTACTATTAGCAAGGCAAGTGCAGATGGTGATGATGAATGTTTCCAGGTCAAACACAAAACACAAAATGCATAGTCTGTCTTTGAGAGAGTTCTTAAGTTAATATCACACATTTTACTGCTGGGTTAGCCTGGATGACATCCATGATTGCACCAAATCAAAGATGGGAGAAATTACTCTAAACAAGTAGATCAGTGCTGCTGCACACTTAGAGTACACACTGGGAATGATTTGCTACAGGAAATAGTGCTCAGCTTTATTCCATAAGTGTTTTTCTGCATGTTACTAACGCTCAAGCAATTTCACCTTGAGCAGATGTGGGGGAGCCTTTTGTGAAATAATATCTCATATGGGATATGCTGTTGTTTTAAATAATGAACAGAGCAGACTCAGGAGTTGTGAGACCTGCTTTTACCTTATTGAGAACTAAATGAGGGGTTCAACACCTTTATGACATAACCTTCACTGCACAGTAACAAGACACTGGTAATATTAATAGTAACATCATCCACTTCCCTCATCAGCACTTTGGCAATTCAGTATTGTCACTGTTTTGTCAGACGTTAAAATTTATCCTTCAACACACTTACAATAAGCAGAGGTTCTGAAAGATATATATATATATATATATATATATATATATATATATATATGTGTGTGTGTGTGTGTGTGTATACACACAGACACACACACAGATATAAACTTGTTAAGGAAAATTATGGGTGGAAGACTCAAGAGACTGAACAGAATTACCATGAAGTCTTTTTTTAAAGAATGCAACCCCTATCCATACCTTCCAACATCTGAGCATTAAAAAGTAATTCTGTTCCACCTATGCAGCACAGAACAATTGTTCACAACATCATCTTTGTACAGACAAATTCAACTTTTCTCAAGTGAACATTTACCATCTGTTTGTTTATGACTTCTATCTATAAAAACTGCAATTATTTAGCTGAGAACATTATTTCCAGATTTATCAGTATTGTTGAAAATAGATATGCAATGACCAACTTGAGTAACCTGGAATTCGGCTGAGCCACTTTTGTTATTTTCCAGCTATACCATTTAAACTTTAAGGCAAATTAAAGAACAGTAACATTATTAGCTATCATTATGACATCTGGGACTGTAGAAGAACTGCTATTTCACTACTGGACAAAGATACCCAGGAATAGTATGTTAGTCAGCTAAAGAAAATCAGTTAATTACTAAGAGAAATTGAAAAGTGTTTCCCTTTCCATTGAGGAACACAAGTTTATTACATTAAGTAAAAGAATACAGAGGTACAACACCTATAGGGTAAGTGGATAAGACAGTCTTATTGTTGTCAGCCATGTTTTTTTATTCAGCTGTCCCTGTAGCTTTCATTAAAGCAACCAAAATTCTCCAGCTAATACTGAGCAATTTCTTCAGTTTGGCATAAACTCTTACACATATGTACCAGCTGAATTTCTTTTTTTTTTACGTGACTAACTCAGATGTAAAGACTATCGGCAAATGGCAATCTCAATTATGAGGGGTTTCTACTTATTGGAAGTGATGTGACTTTTTCTGAAGCATGAAATAAAGAAATGGAAACTAGAATGATATTATCCTTTCCCCAAAGAGATAACTTCTGATTTATGTTTTTGAATAAGTAGTGCACATTTCTGGGGAGTATTTTTATTTCTTTTTTATTATAAGATTAAATATTTATGGAAAGTGAGGAAGGGAAAGAGCAAGAGTTAAAATGTGCAAGAAAAGAAGAGTTGGATGCTATTTATCTCATCACAAGAAGTGCCACAGCGTGCTTGTGTAAGGATTGTGCTACAGATGAAAACAAGTTCATGAGAAATATGCAGGTTAATCCTTAGTTTATGCTTTTGATAGTTAATTGTATGATGATGATGTACTTTTACCTGAAGTGCCATTCCTTAAAACAAGGTTGTTGCAAGGAGGAGTTCGCTACACAGAGGTGCAGTGACTCAGAATTGTAATGATAAGCAATGAATGATATGCAAAAGGATGATTCCCCCCTTTAATGTAAGATGGTGGGGTGGGGGTTTGCTCACATTTTTTAATTAGTGCAGGAGTTCCAGCTTGACATTGTTGTTTTCAATTAAATAAGTTTTGCATTCAACTTTTTTTTGTGAAATGAAAACCAGTACAACTTTTACATCAGCCTGATTATTCTTTCAGTGCAATTTGTCAGTATTTAATTAGGTAAAATCAGTTAAAACACCACATCGATCTGTACAAAGTAGTAACTAACATTCAGACATAGCACAATTACTAATGGTATGCATTTGATGAAGGCAGAAATGTAATATGAAAAGAAAATACATATCACAGAAGAAGAAGAATCAGAGCAATATCGGATTAGTCCGTGCATATATACATACATACATTATTACACCCCATTTACCTAAATAAGCATCATGGGAGCCTAGAACCTCTATAGGGAGTAACAGTAGAAAACAGGATAATGTGGAAAAACATAAATCCACTTCCGTAGCTACAGACAAAAAGGTGGAACAAAGAAAAATGAATGGATTGGAGACAGACCTGGAATAGTAGCACAGTGAGTGGATATGGATGCTGTTTTGTCACAAGTAAGGAGATGGCAACAATGAAGAAAAAGACAGATCATGAGCTATGCTCTGTTATTTATCACAAGTAGCAGTAAGTGCTAGTTTAATCATTTTGGGGACCATGCTTATTTAGAATGTGCACTAAATACTGTGTTTCTGTTGCATACATTTGTTTTCTAGTGTTATCCTATTCTATCTGAGCAGTAATTCTCTCTCTCTCTTTCTATCTATCCATCTATCTATGTGTGTGTGTGTGTGTGCGTGTGTGTGTGTGTGTGTGTGTGTGTGTGTGTGTGTGTGTGTGTGTGTGTGTGTGTGTGTGAGCGCACGCTGTGTACAAGTGTAGTAGATAAAAAATAGGAATTTACTAAGCGGTTCCATATCTTTTGTCCCTGTTAGTTAAAAGCTAGCCATCAGAGATATACCCTAATAGCTTTGCTCACAGACCAAATATGCCCATTATTACTGGCTAGGCCTAAGACATCTCTCATCCACAGAGCACACCTTCTCTATCAAAATTATGGGAGTTTTGCCACCTGAATTGTGTAACAAATTTGTGTAGGGTAAACTGAGAGAAAAAAATATTAACCTTTTTATCAAAGAGAGAAAGTTGTTACAGTTGAAGGAATCCCAAACTACTGAGAAAGAGACAGAGACCTACTGAAAAAGTTTAAAATCCAGCAATATGGAGCTGTTTTGAGGGTACTGGATGAGTGACTGTGGCTATCCCTAAGATTTTTCCTTTTTTGCTTGAGATGAATCTGCAATTTTTTTTAAGTTCTCTTAGACTAGTATTCCTGCCAATGTAGTGGTCTGCATTAGTGGATTGCAACATGCAGTTTTGGTACACCTTTTATGCCAAAGCCCAAAGATTGCACCTATCACTGCCAATAATTTTATTTATTTTGTTTTATTTTGAATTTGTTAACTGAGGTAGAGCACTGATCCCACTGGACCTATTTTAGTCTCATCCCAGGGTAAACATAATAGATACATGACATTATACACAAAATTAAAGACAAAATGCAACATATACATGCATTATATAGAAAGTGAACATCATATATAGCCTAAAAGTATAAAGACAATACATACATTTCATAATATACATAGTTTCTGACAAAACAGAATATAAATATGTATTATATACAGAGTGGATGCCAGAGATGGCATGCTAAAAAAATCACAATGAAAAATAGAGTCAGAGCATGCTATGTCAATGGAAGTAGAATATTTATTTATTTATTTATTCCAGTTTGGTGACCGGGGAGGTCCACTGGGCTCGAGAGCCCATTTTCAGTGGAGGCCCAGGGAGAAAAGTTCCACAATACAAAGTTACATTACATAGAGAATTACAAGAAAAATATTTGCATTGCAATCATTATAATACAACAGAGTCACCCTTTGAGTATGTTTCTCAAAGAAAGAGACAGAGAAAGGCAGTCCTGTGGTGTGTGCTATGATTTTTTTTCTTTTGTTCAGCATACTTGCATGTGGGTTCTTTTACCAGAATGACATTTGTTGAACAATTAATAAATCCCATCACTGCTGCAGCTGAATGGTTGGTTGAAGTGGCGAAATACAGGGCTACATCAAGGACACTTCAACCACTAAAACAGCTAACCTGTGAGAAGGAACTAGAAGCATCTGTTGTTATGCTTAGGCAGTGCATCCAGCAAGTGGGATGGGACCAAGCCAGCTCGACTAGAATCCTCTCAGCCCAGCTGACTAAGCAACCACTAAAAACCTTTGTGTACATGGAAGGGACTGAAATCAAAATTATAAAAAGGTGAAAAAGTCATTACTTGTCACATCTGGTGTTACTTTAGACACGGAACTTCAAAGTTTCATAGCTGGATTGTTTTCTCATAACAAAATAGTAAAGTCACAATTTTGTGACTTAAAAGCGCATGATTCATTTATGGCTGGTTCCTGAGGGTGATTGTACTAAAATTAAAATGGTAGAAATCCTAGCCTAGTCAAATTTAAAATATCTTTTCCTGTTTCTTTAAGAAAGTGGGTAAGTCAAACAGACTGTAATGACTCTCATTGCCTTGTTGAACTAGTAAAAAGGTTATGTCATGAAAGTATGTATAGAACTGAGCATTCTAGACATGTAAACTTATGTCAACTGTTGGTAATATAAAAAAATTATTAGCTTTAAACATAGTCTGTTTTAAATGCAAGAGAAAGGATCGTATATTCAGATTTTGTACTTGTACTAGTGATATACCTATGAAAACTATAACTTCTGAAAAGTGTGCTACTAATGATGTTCATATTACACCTGTGGAATGTGATAAATTATCTGCTAGAATATCTGAGTGGGCATTATGATCCTGTCTGCAGAATTAATTAAGTGCAGTCGATTCATTGACGTGAAAGAGTTACAAGAACTACATGGCCCATGCAGTATATTCATGCTGGCAAAGGTATAGTATGTATATAAAAAGAGAACTCTTACTAACAAAGCACATGAAACAATATGCTTTAATGTGAATAAAAAAGTGTGGCCCACCACTCAGTTAGAAACACAAAATGTGTTTGGGAAGGTAGTTCATTCTGTTACTGTGGTGCTCACATTATCACATAATATGATAACAGAGAAATATTTTCTCACTTTAAATATTTGTGGAAGCAAAGGGAAAAGATGCTGTTTTTGATAAGCCTTCTTGGTAGTGTTGGGAGGGGAACTTGCAATTGAAAACACCTACAGGTATAATTCTGTCTTACTTGAGGAAAAATGAGGGAGTGTAACCACAAGACACAATTGTAAGAATAAATTAATCCAACAAAGTTCAATACATAGCGTTAGGTAGAATTAAAGGTAAAAAAATATTTTGTTAAGGATAAGGATTAAAGCATCTATGTCATTTAAAGCGACGTGTCACCATATGCCTGAAACAGTGTAATGTGCAAGAGTAGAACCAGCTGAAGGAAGAGTCTCACACAGTAAAACATAGCCAGAAAATATTACAAAGCAGAAAGTAAAAGTGACTAGCAAACCTGTAGAAAAGGGATCATTCACTGAAATATGAAGTTTTGATGTATGGAAAATATACAACCTGGACAGAATGTTAAACTTGCTGTCAATCTAAACAGAAATTCCCAGAAACTGACCGAAGCTGAGACTTGAGGAGGGAAAAAAATAAGCAGCAAAAATACTTTCTCATGATGTACAACAGGAAGAATTATGACCCTGGCAAAGTGCTTGACCTACTTGATCAGTGCAAAAGAGAAAAAATTTAATGAGAGAAGACTCTATGCATTGTGTTTTTAAAGTTAGGAAAAAGAAAAGCTGAATATGAAATATGCTCTGAGGTATCCTTTTCAGAGGGACAGCAACTTGGAGATGAAAATGAAATGCGGTGTTCATTCACTCTTTAATAAAGGAAAACAACACCAGAAAAGAAAACAAAAAAGAAAACAAAAATGCACACTGAGAGACAAGAGAACCCTGGACAGAGTCCTAATGATGTTGTGTTGTGTCTTTCAGCTTTTCCCGGTTAGGGGTCGCCACAGCGGAACTCCAGTCCGCTAATGATTGGTAGTAGATTTTTATGTACCGAGTTGCCAGCTCTGACGCACAACCTTCAATGAAGGTACGCCCATTCACGCATGTCTCCACGCGGAAGACGCTCTAGCTGAGAATCGAACCGGACAGCGTCTTACTGTGAGGTGACAACGCTACCGCAGCAGCACCACCACAGTACGGACAGAGTCCTAATGATATTCTTGTTAAACTAAAACAGAAGAACAATAAACAGAAGAAAGAGGATTATATGCATCAGCTTCATGATGGAAAGGAACAAGAAAAAATGAATAAGGTAGAGAGAGCCACTGCCATTAAAGAATATTGGTATGAGTTGCATTTTTCAGTAGAAGAGTTAAACACTGTGACCATAGTGCTTCTGTTTGTAGGAGAGGAGGCAGTTACATCTATCTCATAACAGGCTAACCTTCAGGAAACTCTAGAGCTGGCTAATGTTCATGTAAGTCACTTAAATTTTACAAAGGCACATTAGGAGGATAACACTTTGAACAGAAGAGACAATGGAAAATATAGCTAGAAATATGTGGGAAGAAACTGAATCAGATGTTTCTACATTTTAGACATACTCTGACTTAAGAAAATACCCTGTTGTACGGAATAAATAAAGAGACGGAGGATGTAGTCTGGCAACATCACTGAGTACAGCGCCCCATTTGAAATGTACCTCACTAGATACATGCAACAGCTGGAAAGGCCACAGAAGTACCTCACCAGGAGGATCCTAGGCCTTAAACCCATGTCCTACATGGACAGACTCAAAAAACTCTAGCTATTCTCTGCCTCATATCATCTACTAAGAGGTGATCTCTGCTTGACGTACAAAGCCATGTCTGACCCAGCTCTGTTAGAAATGCTACATCTAAGGAAATCCCAATCCCTCCACACCACATCCTCCAGAGACCTCAACCTCATTACCACAATCAGCAGAACATGATGGAGGGATATGTTCATAACCCAGAGACTGTCCATGCTATGGAATAGACTTCCCATACATGTCAAACGGAGCACCTCACTGGCCCTCTTCAAGAGAAATTTTGATGAGTGGATGGGAAATAGAAAATTCACCCCGGGGATCACTCCACTGGCTCTACTCGACAGAGGCACCAGAAACTAAGGTCAGGTGGCACGATGCCAGGGTAATCCTATGGGCTAAGCTTGTAAAGGCTCCATACACACCTATGAACCTATATGGACTTTTGGCACAGCTCTGAATTTGCAGCTATGCATTAAGTTTTTATGTATTTAATTTAAAATGTTCGGTTTATAATTAACTATCCTAGCTGACATGAGTAATCAACAAATTTGTTAGTGCTGTGCTAGATGGGAAATAAGAGACTTAATTTCACTTTTTTAAAAAAGTCATCCAAATGTTTTGGGTTTCTAATACCATGACAGGAATGAACCGCATTCCTGAGTCCAGGTATGATAAAACGATCATAAATTGTATTGCTACAGTCTTTGGTGTTTGCCAAGAGTGTTCTTCTCTGCACTCCTAATGTACCCAGAATTGCTTCTAATTGATGTTCACATGGGATTACATGGGCTGGTAGCATATTTAAGTATGCCTTTACATTCTTTTTTATTAGTCCTGCTGCTCTTATTAGTATTAGAACGGTCTGGTCTCTTTGTTCCACATTGCTCTAGTTTCTGCTTACAATTCCTGGTGTTTTATGACTTTGTGTCTCTCAGTATATAATGGACTATAATCACTGGATGTAACTATTTCAATGATTAATGCTACTTACATCCTTTTTTCTTAGGCAACTATACCTGGTTTTATTGCTTCTGTCTTCTGAACTGTTGGTATTGGGTGATTTCGTGTGATTCAAACTTCATCATAGTTAATAATGCTTTGTGATTCATGTTTCCAATACTACTTGTATATTGTAATGTTTGCAGAATCCCAAATACAGTAGGACTGCCACATTAGTATGCTTGTCAAAATACAAACCTTCAGCATAAGAGAGATTTGCAATTGTTTTCAGTTCTGTTTTACAGTGTCTGTATTTGTTTGTTCCTCAAACTTTACTGTAGACTTTGTCAACCAATGTTTAAGTAGCCTATTAATTTGAACATCCTTTATTAGCTTTTCATCTTTTAGTTTAAATTCACCTCTTCTTAACTATTCCTATGTCAACTCTTGGTCAGCACATGGTTGTTCTAGGAATCCTCTAAACTTACCATTGTATTTGTGGGTGTCCCAACTATCTTTCCTTTTCCTTTGATACTTTTTTGTATCTTCGTTCATTTTTTTCCACGCTCAGTTCACGTCTGATTCTTGCATACTTCTTGAATGATTTCAATTTACATGTTATTTTAGACTTCATCTTGATGCTTCACAACTTTCAAAATGTTTGGGTCTGATAATGTCAGCAAACATATATGCAGTTTTACATCTGCAGACCTATAATTACCAATTTCAAAGAGACCCATACTTGTTTCAGACCAAGAAATATATAGTCTTAGTATGCACTGGTTTGTATATATCATTTGATAAGCATAAAGCACTTGACTTGTTTTCTTATCCATCTGATTCAATTTTGTTTGGGACCAGTCAATTACAAACTGAAATAAAGGAGCCAGCAGAAAACTGAGGGGAAATAATGTTTAATTCAACATGGCAACACCATAAGGTGAAGTGTAAAACAAGTATAAAACACTACACCCAAGAAAATCAGACCAGTTTCAGCAATAGCTGCCTTCTTCAGTGACAACAATACAAATAAAAGACAAAGAATATATATCTATATAAATAAAAATGTAAATGTTCGTTTGTTCAAAATCTTAAATCTCCGAAAGTTCTTCACCGATTGCTTTGAAATTTTCACACAATGTTGCATTAGAATACGCGCATGTTTTTATATACCTACTATTATATAGATGTCACACGTTGTATTCGAATACGCGTGTGTTTTTATATACCTACTACAGATTCTATATATTTGTATACAAATATGCAATTTTATATGTTTTTGTTATAACTTTCTTACTTCTTTTTCAGTGCAATCAATCTGCTTTAGTTCATCCAAATAATGCCTTGCAGAAGATCAAACTTAGGTCATCTTACTCACGGAGCGGAAGCAGTGCGACGAGTAATTGCAAATCAAACTGAGGAACAACGGGCATCAGTGAACGAGTGAAACAGACAAAGAATGGCTCAAATACGTGCCGAGGAAGCAGCAGAGCGACGTGCAGCCAGACTTGAGGATGCACAGTTGTGAGCACAGCGATCATGTTCTGCAGCTTCAGATCTGCTTCGTTCTCCTCGATCGACACCAGCGGACGAAATAAATGCTTTCCTGAAATACTCTACTTTGTGGCGACACGTAAAGATGTTAAAATTAACTACAAATATGCATGTTCAGCTGCAAAATTATCAATCAGCTGAGATATTCTCACATCAATTGCTGGAAACTGGGAACGGAAAGGTGCCAGTTGATTTGACCTCAGGACGAATTTCATTGTCTCATAACTTCTGCAATTTCATGACGTCAAAAGAAGAATTGGTTGAAAAAGTATTTCCCAATATTCAAACCAATTATAAGAATCACGACTGGCTGACTGAACGAGCTATTCTTGCACCCAAGAACAAAGACGTCTACGAACTTAACAATATTATTCAGTCTAACATTCAAAGCGAGGCAGTCACATACAAGTCCGTCGACACTGTTGTGGAAGCAGATGAAGCGGTTAATTATCCAACGGAATTTTTGAATTCACTCGATCTGCCAGGGATGCCACCGCACGTACTGCAATTGAAAATCGGCGTGCCAATTATCATGTTGCGAAATATCAACCAGCCAAAGCTTTGCAATGGCACGTGGCTTGCAGTAAAAAATTAATGAGCAACGTCAAAGAAGCAACAATCTTGACAGGACCTTTCAAAGGTGAAGATATTCTCATTCCTCGCATTCCTATGATTCCAACGGATATGCCATTTCAATTTAAGAGATTGCAATTCCCAATTCGATTGGCATTTGCAATCACCATCAACAAAGCTCAGGGCCAATCTTTAGAATTGTGCAGTTTAGATCTACACACGGATTGCTTCTCACATGGACAATTATATGTTGCGTATTCTAGAGTCGGCAAACCAGACAATCTCTATATCTGCACAGACAATGGAACAACAAAAAATATTGTATACCCACAAGCATTGTGAAATTAAACATATTAGAAACGTGTGCCTTCTCTTTTCTTTCTTTTCCATTTAACCAGACTGAGCCATAGCAACGCGTGGCCAGGTACAGCTAGTATATATATATATATATATATATATATATATATATATATATATATATATATATATATATATATATATATATATATATATATATATATATTAGTTAATCATATGTGGTCATTAAGACCTGGGGAAAACAATCCACCTAACTTAATGATCCAACTTTTTTCTTTTTTGTTAAGTAGAGAATGCCAGCCTAATTTATTAGACCTATCACCCTAAATTTTGTCAATTCCAATAAAGTTAAATCTGGCAGCTCTATGTTTAACTGTATGTCAAAATAGGGCACTGGAAACTTTTTTATTCCTAATGTCACTCATATGCTCCAGCATTAGTATGCATAGTGGATGTGAGGTTTGGGCTATGTAGAAAGCAGAACATGAACAAGTCAGTAAGTAGACCAACCAATCCATGCTACAATTGTAAAAAAATTTAATCTGATATACCATGCTGATATTTTTTCTTGAGAACTGTTTGGATTTAAATATAAACTTGCAAAAAGTGCAATGCCCACAATGCATGGAACCAATCTGTCACCAGTAAGAGTCAATTGATGACTATATGAACCAGAACCCCTCCAACATTTCTAATGACTGAAATAAGACCTAAGAGTCCGACCCCTACAATAAGAAAATAGGCATCTGGATGTAAGGAATCCCGAAAATGCCTCATTCGCTAATAATATGTTCCAATGTCTATTAACAATGTCCCTGATAACACTGATATTACATCCAAATGTAGTGATGAATTTAATAATAGAAGTACTTCGGTTAGACCTATCTCTATATTCCAAGTCCAGCTTGTTTTGTTGAGAGGCTCAATCACTAGCAGATATAATATTATCATAACCATAACCCCTATCTCGAAATCTATGAATGAAGTCTTGTTGATAAAATTCATAGCTATCTTGAGTAGATCAAATGTACCTGATTCGTAGGAATTGTGATTTCGGTATGTTGTTGATGATGTGACGTGGATGGTGGCTGGTAGCAAGTAGGAAGTTGTTGTCTTCTGGATATTTTTGAAAGGTATCCTCTAAATTCCTGGTGATAGTTACGTCCAGGAAATTGATTTGTTTGATATCGCAATTAAGTGTGAACTCGATCACTCATTTATTGTCTTTAAGATATTGAACAAATTCCAATAAATAGGTTCTATCAGCCCACCATACCATCCAACAATCATCTAAATATCACCTCCATATATCCATCTCACCAATAAAGGCATTGTGATTGGTGTCATAAATCAGTTGCTCTTCTAAAAAACTCATAAATAAGTCTGCATAAATGGGGGCAAAACAAGCCACCATAGCAGTAGCTTGAACCTGCCAGTAACATTCCCCATGGAAATAAAATACATTCTTAGACAAAACATGTTTTGTCAAGCATATTAATAGGATATTGAATCCAGCTGGATATATATCCACCTTATCTAACCAATACTGCAAAGCTTCCAGGCCTGCCCAATGGAGTATGTTGGTATACAGGGCCGTGATGTCTGAAGTACATAATAATCAATAAGATTCCAACTGCATATCCAATATTATTTGGAGAAACTGTGTAGTGTCCTGAATTCTTGACCTCACTAATTGTAATAATGGTTGTAAATATTGCATCAGAAAAGCTGACAGAAGCTCGGTAAGAGAACCTCTGCCAGAAACAATGGGCCTCCCCCTGTGGCTTATGAAGATTTTTGTGAATCTTTGATAACAAATATAAATACTGTTTTTGAGGATCTACCACTGTTAAATGTTGTACAACATAATCACTCATAATACCTTCATCAGCAGCCTGATGGAGAAACCCATCAATTTCTTGTTTAAATCTAGTAGTGGAATTTAAAGGCATAAGCCTATAGTACCTAGCATCCGTTAATTGTCTTTGGGCTTCAAAAAAATATGAAGCCCAATCCATCACAACCACAGCTCCACCCTTATCAGCTGGCAAGGTCGGTATATTTTAATTATTTCTCAAATCAGTAAGAACCTGCTGTTCAGCCCCTGAAAGATTATGTGGCAGTATTTTAGATTCACTCATCCAATAATGCAGATCTTTAAGAACTGAGACTTGAAAAACAGAAACATGTTTATTCATTGGGGGCATAAAGCTGGACTTGTGAAACCTAAATTCAGTAGATCTTTGAGATTGATCGTCATTACCAAAATACAATCCAAGATTAACCAGATGACAAAAAGACAACACACTGCAGAGTGCATTCTTTTCAATCTTACCTTTAAGCATCCCTGTGACTAGCACTTTCTCTAATACCTGCTGGAAAGCACTAGGAAGCCTTAAACTCATACAAACACTGAACTCTCCTTGTTAACAAGGAGAAATTAATAGTAGGCACTAAACAGCCTATAACTGCAAAGTACCTTGCTAAGGAAACAGCTCCTATACTTTACAAAGAAAAAAAAAAGCCCCAAACCAGGCATGTCCAAGGGTCAGCTTCCGGTGATTTCTCCTGTCCACTTGGTGAATCTGGGCATACTGGGGCAATGCAGCAATTGCCTCATGTACACAGACAACCCTCTCCTCCTACCACCCAACACTACATCCTGTGAGAGATGCACTTACATAGCCAAAATGGAAGCAAAGCTCTCTCCACCCAAGATTGTGCTAAACAGTCAAGAGGAGAAGGTTAACACCCACACTACACCTCAAGCAACACATAGCCCTTCTAAACCCGCACCACCAACACCCACATATAGCAACACTAAATCCACATATGCAGAGGCCCTTAACTGTAACCTGCCCAAGCAACAAAGACCTCTGAAGCTGAAACGCAAACAAACACCAATCACAACCAATGTGTCACATAGTTCACACCACCAGTGTGCCACCCAGCAACAGCCCCTAAGGCAAGACAATATACCTAACACTTTAGTCATAGGTGACTCTATAGTCCGGCACACTGATGTCCCTCTCACCAGGTTGAATAAGGAGAAAATTACAGTCAGCTGCCTGTTGGGTGCCAGGATCCGCCACATAACGCATGCACTCAAGTCACTCCACAACAAGTACAAATATGACTCTGTCATTGTCCATGTTGGAGTGAATGACTTGAGACGTACCTCCCTGGACTACATGAAAAGAGACATGGAAGAGCTCTCGGATCATGTGGCCCAGGCAGGTATGACCCTAGCCCTGAGTAGCATCCTGCCTTCGCCCAGAATGATACCACAATATAAGGATAAAATGATTGACTTCAACAATTGGCTAAGCTTATGGTGTCATTCAAAGGGGATCCAGTATCTGTCTGCCTGGGATGACATGATTGACAGACCACGATGCTTTGCCAGAGATGGTCTGCACCTGTCGCCCCTGGGATTCAGGTTACTGGCTAAGGCTCTTGCCACCCCTATAGTGCCATTTTTAGGCAAACTTCAAAGGACAAAACCACCACCGTAACAGGTACAAGCATGCAAAATCTGAAGGTAATGCTACTCAATGCTACAAGTCTAAACCTCAAAATGCACTCTCTCGAGGCACTCCTAAAAATGGAGAACATCGATATCTGTGCAGTAACTGAGACCTGGTTCAAGGCTCCAGAGAGCACCCCTGCAATACCAGGCTACAACTCTTACCACACTTTTCGGCCACCAAATCAGGACTGAAACACTAAAGGTGGAGGAGTGTCAATATTCACCAAGGATATTCACACCACCAGGCTAGTTGGCCAACACAATGTGTCTGAAATTCTCCAAGTGCAACTAACACTAGGTAAGACTGCAATCCAAATTGTAGCTTGCTACAGATCCCCCACCATACCCCAAGATTCTCACTATACCTTTCTAAACATACTGGAAAATATTAAGATAGAACCAAACACCCTAATACTGGGTGATTTTAACTACCCTGCCATTAACTGGGAAAACTACTCATGTCCCAACACCTTTGCGTAACGGTTCTTGGAATTCATAAATTCCAATGCCCTGGATCAACTAATCCATAGTCCCACCAGGGGCTCCAATATCCTAGACCTGGTCATTACCAACATGGGAAATCAATGCTCCATACCTATGGTCACCTCCTCGTTAGTCAGGTCTGACCATAAGCTAATCACCCTTAACATCCACATCCCACCCCCACCCCCCAGTAAAGAAACCACCATAAAAAACTTCTCCAAAGCCAACTTCGTGCTACTCAAGTCAGAAGTGACAAACTTCATGACACCCATGCAGACGGGAACTGAAAGTTCAACTGCTGAATCCTACACTAAGGCACTGTACGAGCACATCCACTCATGCATGAATCATGCCATCCCAAATAGAATCAAAATGCTCTCATCTAAAATAAGGAAGCCAATCTGGTGGTCCCCTGCCATAAACAAACTTTACAACAAAAGGAAGAAACTTTTGCAGAAAAGAGGAAAATCCCAGGATGCAAAAAACTCCCTTACTAGCCTCAGTAAGAAACTGAGATGCCTCATAAAATCCTCCAAAGCTAGTTACGAAAATAAAATTGCCAAAGATTCCAAAGACAACCACAAAGCATTCTATAACTATGTCAAGAATCTAAATGGCAATGCTCAGATCTGCTCTGAGCTAAAACAGAATGGCATTAAATATACTGATCCGAAGGATATTGCCAATATCCTGGTAGATCGATTCAGTGCCAACTTCACCCCTCTCACCCCTAAATGGCCCATCTCAATACCGAAGATTGCCAAATTCCAGTAATAACGGCCACACAGGTACAAAACACACTCTCTAAAGCCAAGAATACAGCATCCATGGGACCAGATGACATCCCGGGCTGTGTACTACATGAACTACAATATGAACTGGCACCTCACCTAAGTGTCATGTTTAATCATAGCCTCACCTCAGGTTTCGTGCCCACTGAGTGGCAGAGCTACAGTTATCCCAATCCACAAGGGGATCCACCTTGGATCCCAGAAACTACCGTCCCATCAGTCTGACAAGCCTTATCTGCAAGGCCATGGAGCGTATTATCATGGAACTTATAAACAAAGACATTGGCAACCATTAAACACTGGACCCCACCCAGTTTGGGTTTGTGAAGGGCCGATCTTGTCTCCTGAACCTGATTGACTTCTTTGAATCAGTCTCCAGAGCCATGGACAAGGGTAAGGTGGTCCACACAGCCTATCTAGACCTTGCCAAGGCCTTTGACACCATCCCCCACTCTGGAATCATAGATAAACTTACTAAGTTGGGCATTAATCCCTATGTCACCCAATGGGTTGCTAAATGGCTTACTGATAGAACCCACACTGTAAAAGTAGCCGACTCCAAATCCAGCTCCAGACAAGTGACAAGTGGAGTACCTCAGGGTTCAGTCCTGGGGCCGCTCTTGTTTGGCATCTACTTCTCTGAAGTACAGGTCAACACTAAGGGACTCTGGCTAACAAAGTTTGCAGATGACTGCAAACTGGGAGCCATTATTGAATCCCCAAATGATGTGGATACTCTACAAAAGGGCCTTACAGAAACAGATGCTTTGTGCCAGAGCCATGGGCTCAAGCTCAATGCCAAGAAATGTATTGTTATCCCTTTGAGAAAAACATGTATCCATGAATTACCATATAGGTGGCAGTACACTAAACACAGAAAGTGTGATAAGAGACTTAGGGACACAGGTGGACAGTGGTCTCACCTTCGATAACCACATCGCCACAACAGTCAGGAAATCCTTCTATATGGCACACCTCATCACGAAGGGCTTTTCATCCAGAAAAAAGGAGGTCATTGTCCCACTGTACTCATCTCTCATTAGACCCATTATAGAATACAACGCCCCATTTGGTATGTACCTCTCAAGACATCTGCAACAACTGGAAAGGCCTCAGAAATACCTCACTAAAAGAATCACAGGCCTAAAGCAGATGCCCTATGCTGACCGCCTTAAAAAACTCCAGCTATACTCTGTCGCATATCGTCTACTCAGAGGCGATCTCTGCTTAACATACAAGGCCATGTCAAACCCAGAGCTGTTGGACATGCTACACTTAAAGAAATCCCAATCCCTCAGAGCTACACGCTCCAGGGATCTAAACCTTGTCATCACAATAAACAAAACATGCTGGAGGGATAGGTTCCTGTCCCAGAGACTCCCCAGACTCTGGAATAGATTGCCCATACATGTCAAGCAGAGTGCCTCTTTGGACCTCTTCAAGAGAAGCCTTGACGATTGGATGGGAGAAAGGAAATTCACCCCAGGGATCACGTCAGTCGCCCTGCTAGACAGGGATCCAGGAAAGTAAATAATGTGGGAAGAAATAGCCAGGGAATTGTTATGGCTAGGCTTGTATAGGCCCTAGGGCTGATAGCCTAGTACCAACCTATGAACCTATGAACATCGTTTGCTAAGATATCCTCATCCACAAAAAATAATAGGGACATAATTCAAACCTTTATTCAAAAGTTGTATCTTCACCTCCATTAATTCAACAGATAAAATATTATGAACATTGTATGAGTCATTTACCGAGGTATCAATACCTGAAGCAAGGTTTCTATATTGTCTGTTTTTCCTATGTTTTCTTCCACCCCTGTGCTTCCTACACTTAAAAGGTGATTAACATTCTGTTATTTAGGAGTGGTTGAGCCCTCGGTATAAGTACCTTCTAAATTTGTAGCTGAGGATGACTCATCACCTGAAGGTCCATTGCAACTGCTTGTAGGTTTTTCAAGAATAGACGTGTGTCTCTTCCTTTTATGCAAAGTAATTAAAGTGTCAGAATTAGAAAATCTGACACTCTTGTTGGACCCAAAGAGTTTACCCATCTGATAATCCCCCCTGTCCCTATTGAACTTCTGGATTTTTTTAGTCTTTAGTTGTTTCTCAAGCACCAACAATTCCTTGGTTAGCTGATTAAAGCAAGTCATGTAATAAGAATTTGTTTGTTTTATTCAGCTGCTTGACATTTTAATTGTAAGAAGCAGAGTTTATGGGATAGTTACATCATGAGGAATTCTATGCCTATAACTGGCATTTTCGATCGGCGTCACAGACAGATGGTACTGTCTATATAGCAATGCAAACAAGAAAGTAACAAAAACTGATGAACCAAAAATGGCCAAACGCCAGTGAACGAAGTTGAAGTGTAGGAAGCACCAAAGCAGAGTCCACAATTGTAGAAAGTTGTAAAATCCAAAATGGTTTATTTACACTTGATAACGTTAAACACCAAGCACTCCAAGTGTTTTTCGTCCCAGCCAATGCCGGAACTTCCTCAGACAACCACTTCCTGTTAAAACTACTACTTTTATAACAAACATTTAAAATGTTAATTTGATTAAGAAAATAAAAGGTGTATTGTCCTGTTAATACTTGAATAAGTGCATTAAATAACAATGCTGTTCAATCCTTCACGGTAAGAGTGTTGTATGAACATACGGAAGGCGGGCAATAATCAGCACCGCTAATTCTAAAGCCAAATGTTCAACTAAAAACATCAAACATAAGATCGTGACATGATTTTACACTCAAATAAGTAAAACCCATTAGTAAGCACACATCCTAGTTGTAGCAAGTTGCTAACGCTTTGCAGTGCAACTCGCATACGCGTGCACCACAGGTACAAGCACTTGCCATAAACATTTCCCTACCTCACTTTACTGACAAACCATAAGCCGTTAGTTTTAGCTTCAATGTGTCACATTTTCACTAAGCTTATAGTAGTGTAAGGAATCCATACTAACTTCATATAAGGTTAAAATGTACTTGATAAGTGATTAAAAAGTATATGTATGTTGGTGTTACCCTAGTAACCTGTTAGTTCCTTTACTAAAGTTACCAATAGCCTCTACTATTATACCCCCCATACATACACTCATTTACTTAGATTTTTACTATGTTCGGTAAAGGTGTTCTAAACCTTTGGTCAATTACAAACTACCCATCGACTAAACCCATCATGTCATGTATACATGTATAAAAAATACACTATAAAATTAAAAATAATAATAATAAGGTTTAGAACACCTTTCCAACACTCTTACCGTGAAGGATTGAACAGCATTGTTATTTAATGCACTTATTCAAGTATTAACAGGACAATACACCTTTTATTTTCTTAATCAAATTAACATTTTAAATGTTTGTTATAAAAGTAGTAGTTTTAACAGGAAGTGGTTGTCTGAGGAAGTTCCGGCATTGGCTGGGACGAAAAACACTTGGAGTGCTTGGTGTTTAACGTTATCGAGTGTAAATAAACCATTTTGGATTTTACAACTTTCTACAATTGTGGACTCTGCTTTGGTGCTTCCTACACTTCAACTTCGTTCACTGGTATATAGCAATGCATTTTGGATACAGGGGACAAGTGTCATGAATATTTCATATATTTTTTAACAAAACTTGTTATTGCCATACCATAGTGGAGGTGAGACTTTATATCTGAACACAATTTTGGATCCAAGCTATTATCAGTTATTTTGTTGTGTATAGGATAGCACAGGTCATTTTGTGGACTGTGGACTGTGGACAATTTTTGAGAATTCTTTATTTCCTTCACTTATTTGATGACCAATTAAAGCTTGTTGCATGAAAGGGTTTGGACAGTTTGGACTGGGACACATTAATATTTTGATATCTAGTCCCTATTGCTCTGATAGGTATCCAATTGAGGTATATATGTTTTTCTGACATTGATGGTATTTCTTTATTATGACATGTTATTGTAATTAAGGCCTAATTTTGGGTTCAATGTATATATTCTCTGATTTGTCATCATGGTTAAACTAAACATGTAACTGTCTTTTTAGCCAGTATTAGGTCATGTGCAACTGTATTTCCATTGCTGCTTATACATACATATATATTCATATACTATAACTATAACTGCATTTGATTTAATGGGACATTTTTACAGTTTCCTGTATATGTATTTGTTGTTATGTATTCAAACCGAATACGAACCAGTGGAACTCCCAGTTAATAGTGAACTATCAGTCCTCTTTTGAACTGTTTGATGTTTATGGATTTCATTCCTTGACTGTGTTTGATATATGGGATATAACCATTATGTTTTGGTGAATTGATAGATTCTATTCTAGGATTTTATAACTTTTGATGTCATCCCAGCTTTAGAACATAGATCTCAACTATCTTTTCTGTGTATTGCTGGAGGCTTCTAACTGATACTAGTTATTAATATGTTTAGTTACTGGGGTGGGATCACCAACTAACTAGGCAGGCATACTGGTTATAAAACTTTGGAATCACTTGATTGGTTATTTTTATGCTCTTTTTTTAATAGATACGTTCTAGATTTTCCCATATATACTAGACAGCTTAGTACGTATTTATGTTTTTAGATATATGCCATTGATTATTTGGGCTAACATTAGCTTTTTGTCTTGTGAAGTATATTGTATTGGCATCAGCTGAACTGACCTTTGGATTATTGTTGTTAGTCCAATATTTTATCTTAGGGTTATATTTGCTTAACAACAACATTATTAGGATTTAATAACCATAAACAAGGTCTCTCAGCTGACAAGAATGACCTACAGGCTTTTGGTCTGGGATCTCCGAGTAAGGATATGGATGATGTAAACATTTGTGATCCAGCCAGTTTGTGTAATCAGTGTTTCAATAGGTTAACAAAAAGTATGAAGATGCTTAGAATGAATGTCTGGCATTTAAAACTTTTCAAAACCTATTAGGCCAAGGGAATAACCCCTAGGGAATTAAGAATACGTATCCAGCCCTTGGTCAATAATGAAGATGATACGTTGGCTGAGGAGTGGGCTAAGGCCCAACAAAATGCCTCCATGGCTTTGTTAATATTCTGTCTTCCTATTATGAATGTATGGTTGACAAAAACATATTGGAGGTAAGGACGATTTGTGAGGAGGTTAAAACTTATGAAGGGGAAACTTATTATATGACTTGCTTTAATCAGCTAACCAAGGAATTGTTGGTGCTTAAAAACAACTAAAGACTACAAAAATCTAGATGTTCTATAGGGAAATGGGGGATTATCAGAGGGGTAAACCCTTTGGGTCCAACAAGAGCATCAAATTTTCTAATTCTGACACTTTGATTATTTTGCATAAAAGGAAGAGACACAAGTCTATTCTAAAAAAAACTGCAAGCAGTTGTAGTGGAACTTCAGGAGATGAATCATCCTCAGCTACAGATTTAGAATGTACTTATACCTAGGGCTCAACCACTCCTAAAAATGGAATGTTAATTACCTTTTAGGCGTAGGAAGCACAGGGGTGGAAGAAAACATAGGAAAAACAGACAATATAGAAACCTTTCTTTGGGTATTGACATCTTGGTAAATGACTCGTACAATGTTCATAATATTCCTCTGTTGAATTAATGGATGTGCAGATACAACTTTTGAATAAAGGTTTGAACTATGTCCCTGTTTTTTTTTTGTGGGTGAGGATGTCTTTTTGTCGTTGCTTAATCTTGGATTGTATTTTGGTAATGATGGTTAATCTCAAAGATCTACTGAATTTAGGTTTCACAAGTCCAGCTTTATGCTCCCAGTGAATAAACATGTTTCTATTTTTCAAGACTCAGTTCTTAAAGATCTGCATTATAGGATGAGTGAATCCAAACTACTGCCACATAATCTTTCAGGGACTGAACAGCAGGTTGTTACTGATTTGAGAAATAATAAAAATATAGTGATCTTGCTGGCTGATAAGGGTGGAGCAGTGGTCATGATGGATTGGGTTTCATATTTTTCTGAAGTCCAAAGACAATTAACGGATTCTAGGTACTATATGCTTATCCTTTTAGATCCCACTACTAGATTTAAACAAGAAATTGATGGGTTTCTCCAACAGGCTGCTGATGAAGGTATTATTAGTGATTCTGTTGTACAACATCTAACAGTGGTAGATCCTCAAAAACAGTATTTATATTTGTTACTGAAGATTCACAAAAATCTTCATAAGCCACGGGGGAGGCCCATTGTTTCTGGCAGAGGTTCTCTTACCGAGCTTCTGTCAGCTTTTTTGACACAATATTTACAACCATTATTAAAATTAGTGAGATCAAGAATTCAGGACACTACACAGTTTCTCTAAATAATATCGGATATGCAGTTGGAATCTAATTGGTTATTATTTTCTTTAGACGTTACGGCCCTGTATACCAACAGACCCCTTTGGATGGGCCTGGAAGCTTTGCAGTATTGGTTAGATAAGGCGGCTATATATCCTGCTGGATTCAATATCCTATCAATATGCTTGACAGAACATGTTTTGTCTAAGAATGTATTTAATTTCCATGGGGAATGTTACTGGCAGGTTCAAGGCACTGCTATGGGGGCTTCTTTTGCCCCCATTTATGCAGACTTATTTATGAGTTTTTTAGAAGAGCAACTGATTTATGACACCAATCACAATATCTTTATTGGTGAGATGGATATATGGAGGCAATATTTAGATGATTGTTGGATGGTATGGCGGGCTGATAGAACCTATTTATTGGAATTTGTTCAATATCCTAATGACAATGAATGAGTGACAGAGTACACACTTAATTGTGATCGCAAACAAATCAATTTCCTGGATGCAACTGTTACCAGGAATTTGGAGGATACCCTTAACAGTCGGGTATTTTGAAAATATCCAGAATAAAACAACTTACTACTTGTTCCCAGCCTTCATCCACGTCACATCATCAATAACATATCGAAATCGCAATTCCTACGAATCAGGCGCATTTGGTCTACTCAAGATAGCTATGAATTTTATCAACAAGACCTCATTAGTAGATTTAGAGATAGGGGTTATGGTTATGATAATATTATGTCTGCTAGTAACTGGGCCCCTCAACAAAACAGGCTGGAATTGTTGGAATATAGAGATAGATCTAACCGAAGTACTTCTATTATTAGATTCATCACTACATTTGGACGTACTATCAGTGTTATCAGGGACATTGTTAATCAACCCTGGAACGTATTATTAGCGAATGAGGCATTGTCTGGATTCCTAACACCCAGATGCCTATTTTCCTATTGTAGGGGTTGGACTCTTGGGTCTTATTTCAGACATTATAAAAGTTAGAAGGGTACTGGTTCACATAGTCATCAATTGTCTCTTACTGGTGATAGATTGATTGGTTCCATGCATTGTGGGCATTGCTCTTTTTGCAAGCAAAAATACCAGCATGGTATATCAGATTAAATTTTTTGCCAATTGTAGCATGGATTGGTTGGTCTACTTAGTGACCTTTTCATGTTTTGCTTTCTACATAGGTCAAACCTCATGTCCACTAGGCATACGAATGTTGGAGCATATGAGTAACATTAGGAATAAAAAAGTTTCCAGTGCCCTATTTAGACATAAAACATTGTGCTACCAGATTTAACTTTATGGTAACTGACAAAATTCAGAGTGATAGGTCTAATAAATTAGTCTGGCATTCTCTACTTAGCAAAACAGAAAAAAGTTGGATCATTAAGTTAGGTGGATTGTTTTCCCCAGAACTTAATGACCACTTATGATTAACTAATGGGAATGGGTGTTTTCAATTTGTTGATTTTGTGTGTGTATATATATATATATATATATATATATATATATATATATATATATATATATTTATATATATGTGTGTGTATGGATCCCTATCATATGATAGAAACCTCATTTGTCTGAAACTCATTTGATTGAGACCATTAAGACTGAAATTTCAAAAAAATTTAAAAGACTAAAAAGTCACTTGACTGAAACGCATAAGACTGAAACCCATAATACTCAATTTCAACATACTAAATTTTAAACTGGACCATATAAAACCAGACTAGGTGTAGGTGGGCGGCTACGCCACCCACACCACCCAATGTGGGGGCTGTGCCCTCCACACCCCCCTAACTATATGTACTAACTACAGGATCGCACTACAGTGGGGAAAAGGGCATAGTAGTGGCAGTATGTAGACTAATGTAAGGTATGTGAAAGGTAGATGTCCTTTTCCCCACTGTATTGCAATCCTGGAGTTAGTATATATAGTTAGGAGGTGTGTGGAGGGCATAGCCCCCACACCTAGTCTGGTTTTATATGGTCCAGTTCACAATTTAATGTGTTGAAATTCAGTATTATGGGTTTCAGTCTTATGGGTTTCAGTCATGGGATCCATACAGATCAACGAATGCACTTTCCACCAAATGATTATCGGTAGGGCATATTTACGCGAAAGTGCTTTTCACCGAAAAAGCACTTTCACGTAAGTATGCCTGTTTTGGAGATCGTACTACGGTACGGGTAAGGGAAAATTCCCTTTTCCCCACTGTAGTGCGATCTCGGAGTGAGAATATTAAAGTAAGGGGGTGTGGGGGTGCAGGTGGGCTTGCCCCCCCTGCATAAACATAGATCTGTTTTATTTTTTTATTTTTTAAACGCACTTTAATGAAAGCACTTTTCAGTGAAAAGAGCTTTTGTTAAAGTGTGTTCGATGATAATGGATTCGGGCTTTTGCACTTTCATGCAAAAGTCCTAGATCCGTATATATATATATATATATATATATATATATATATATATATATGTTCTTTATCTTTTATTTGTATTGTTGTCACTGAGAAAAGCAGCTTTTGCTGAAACCGGTCTGATTTTCTTGGGTGTAGTGTTTTACACTTCATCTTATGGGGTTGCCACATTGAATTAAACATTATTTCTACTCAATTTGGTGCTGGCTCCTTCATTTTGGTTTGGCTTTATGTATAACTTAAAAAATAAATTGATTTATACCTTGGACTTCATCCCTAGTTATTAAGGAGTTTTCAATATTAGCTTTAGTCTTTTAAAGTATTCTTTACTAAGCTTAGTTTTCACTTGTTCATGATGCATTGCTGACCCTTCATTTATTCCCATATATTTATACACACCCTCCTATTCATATGCCCTCCTATTCAGCGTATACCTTTATATCACATTCCTGTCCCAGGATAATATTTTCTTGGTGCTGCGGCTTTCCTGTTATTAGTTCTGCTTTTTGTGGCCAAATATTATTCTTACACTGTCTGAGAAAGTTTTCATTATTTATAGTTCTACTTTGAGATGTTCATTTGATGAACTATGCAATTTTCAATCAATTTTAAATCATCCCCAAATAGGAGATGATATCTTCAAACAAGGTTGGTGTTACTTTTATTGTGCAGGTTTTGATGTCATGTGAGATTTAACTGTTTGCAATGTAGCATATGCATGAAAGTGTCAAACAACTAGATGAAATCAAATGTTTCTATGGGAGGGGGTCTGTGCTCAGAGTTTCCTGGGAAAGCACATTTTTTTCAGTTCAAGCAAACTAACTCTGTAGTCACATCACCTTAGAGGTAGAGGAAATACTAGTTTTCCAGTTGGCCAAATATTTTCGATATCATTGAGATAATGTAACCTCAGAGTCAGTATATTTTGTTTACAAAAGTGTGAAGGTGGTGCCTCACACCCCCACAACAGGCAGTGCATGAGGTATAGCTAGCCGCTAAAAATAAATAAATAAAACAAATTAATGACTGTACTTTAAACTGACCCATTTTTATTCTTATATTTTGCTGTTTATTTTTTTTTTTAATGTTAAAAAAATATTTAAAATTTCTTTCAAATTTGTCATTTCAAAATCAATGGTAGTCAATGGCCATGCACCCTGAAAATATACTTTATGAACCCCAGTTAGCCATATATTTGTGAGGCAAGAAATGTGACCTTAATATGCAAGCTTAAAGATCAAGACTTACTTGCACAAGTAATTTAAATCTGAAATGTATTCAATTGATAATAAATGTACCTTTTTTCATGTTTCTTTCCTTACTCATCAGATTACGAAACTGAGAGCTTCCATTGCAAAAGCTGGTACGATGTTTTGTAGAGAAGTGCCTCAGGAAAAAAACTGCGTTATAGCTGTCCTAAGGTACTTTTCTGCACTGCAGTAAAATTCATTTAAGGCAAGTGCAACTATACCTGTGTTCAAACTCTAAAATTCAAACAAGTCAATGTGGAGATTTTATCACAATGACAGCTGAGGAAAGGTGAACATCCATACTGCAGATGACTGACAAGGTTATCACTGATTAAAATAAATGACCAGTGTTCTGAGTCTCTGCAGCCAGTAAGAGGACATTCATGTCAGAACTAATGTTTGTTTCACTAAACCAATGCTAGTTCTGCCCTTTGTACACTTTTTCCTTGGAAAACTCACAAAAATACAGAGTGTAAAACTGGATAAGTAAATATCTTCACAGAACAAATAGAAGTAATAATGTGCGTCAGATAGTGATGGTCGTAATATAATACCCAGTAATTCTGTACTTAATATTTAAGTTGATTCAAATGGAGATTTATGGCAAAAAGTGCTTTACAAGTGATTGCTATTACCAATTAGAGTTTAAGGAATAAGCCAGATTACTCAGTGTCACAGAAATACTACTGTTCATACTCAGATGTAATACTTCAATCCCAAGAGTAATACTACCAAATAAAATGTTTGCATTTCCAGGTAAAACAGAATGGTGTGTTAGGCAGGAAAATATTAGTTTTAATTACCTCAGAAGAAATAAACTATATAACATTTATTGTGTTTTCCTTCAATGTATTACGCACTGGATAGTTAGGTATCAGGAGTTTGCTTAGTCAAATCAGGCCATAAAGATGTGAAATCATTATAACAAGGCTCTTAAAGGAAGGCAGTAGACTAAGGAACACATGCTTTAGCACAGTCAGCACATCCTGTTTTGAAATGGTTAACAGTATCGATATTTACCAACAGATTTAAATATAAATAAGCAGGTCATCATCTGAGATTAGTAAGTGGTACTTCAGGTTATTCATGATGCTGATAAATGGAGTCTGCATGTCCTCCCTGTTTTCCCGTAGGCTTCCTCCAGGTGCTCTGGTTTACTCCCACATTTCTAATGGGTGTCTGTGTGTGTGTGTGTGTGTGTGTGTGTGTGTGTGTGTGTGTGTGCGTGCGTGCGTGCGTGCGTGTGTGTGTGTGTGTGTGTGTGTGTGTGTGTGTGCGTGTGTGTGTACCTTCGTGGAAGATTGGGCAATGGGCTGGCAACCTGGCACCATAAAACTCTACTGCCAGTCATTCTGTGGACCAATGATCCACTGTGGCAACCCTTAACGGGAGCAGCCAAAAGGAGAAGAATAGTACTGCTGATGAATAAACTGTCTTTCGGCTTTTCCTGGTTAGGGGTCGCCACAGCGGCACTCCGGTCCTCTAATGATTGGCAGTAGATTTTTACATGCTGGCTTGCCGGGCCTAATGCACAACCTTCAATGAAGGAACGCCCATTCATGCATGTCGACACACAGAAGACACTCTAACTGAGAATTGAACGTGCAACGTCTAACTGTGAGGCAACAGCAGCAGCACCACCGCAGTAGTGCTGCTGATGAATAATTTTTTGATATCCTGTTTTTCAGGAGATATACTTGTCTATACCTGTACACTGCCTGATGTTTCTGGATTAGTAGAGATACTACAGATGTGACTCCAGATAACAAATGCTCTTTTGAAAAATGCCGAGTCTCTTAGCTTACAGTGAATTCAACCCCCATCTTTGCTAAAGCTTCATAAGAGCATGGTTTTTAATGGTCACATTAATGTTTATTGATTGTAGTTCTCTTGCAATACAGGTATTAGAATGATTTAAAAAACTGCATTGTATTTTGGTACACAGAATTTAACCCATATGCCACTGCAAGTGTTTGCTCTTCTGAAGTATGGAACATTGATCAACAACATTTTCTCAAAACATGAGGCATATCATAAAAGATGGTCACCAAATGCTCATACATAAACTCAAATGCATACACAGTCACAACACACACATACTTAAGGTAATTATAGCACAAGCAAATGAAGCAAAAATGTGTGTACCAAAATATTGCTGGTGTGTGTGTGTGTGTGTGTGTGTGTGTGTGTGTGTGTGTGTGTGTGTGTGTGTGTGTTTCTATGTGCGTTTTGCCACATTTTTTCTCACTTTGGGGTCACCACACCTAACAAAAGAATGACTATTGGAAGGCAATGTAAAACCACACTCTCTTTCTTTCTCCAGAAGGCTGCAAGATCTGACCATGCACTAAACAGTACAATACCGGTACTATGCTCTGTTTGAATCCAGCAACAATGACATGAGTTATTTAACAACATGAGCTGAATTTCTTGGGCAAATCATGATATGAGCTTTGATAAACCAAACAAGTGGATGTAAGCTAGGAAATATTTCTGTGCTGTCAGGCTGTTCTGCAATCATATGCAGCTGTGAAAAAAAGAGCTTGTTGTGTGTAAGAAAATCATAAATTTGTTTTACGTATTCAGTTCAGTGCTTGTTTAAAGCACTTGTCAGTTTAACCATGTTATTAGATGTTGGCCATTCAGTATACTAGTTAAATCACACAGACCATGGTCCTATTCCATATCCACAAAAAAAATGATTATGCAAAATATAGAGGTACCTGGCAGCAGCAAATGTCTCAGGACATGATGTTCTGTTTCACTGATGCATTGACGGGACACTAAGGTAGGGGCCGATTGTGGACTCCAGACACCCTTCCTGCCAGAGTTGAACTGGTTATATTGTAGAGGGACCAGCAATACATGTAGGAGGAAGTCACCCTAAGTAGCTGACCCATCTGTGAGTAGAGTTATCTACCAATCACTCCTCATCATAAGCCTCATCAAAGAAGTGTCTATGGTCAGCCTTCATGGTACTTTGTTGATTACTTTACAATTGTGTCACCTTCTCATCTGCTATTCTGCTACCTTTTGTAGAGCTCTGCACTGTGAGTGTGTCACACACTTTCTGTATTGTATGGTTTGTGTGGCCATGTGTCTTTTTCTAGTTTTCTGTACTACAACAACAGGGACATGTCCCTGTTCTTCTAATACCTATGTAATGGCTCTGGTTGGACGAACAACTAGCTTGCTTTTCGGTTTGTATTGCAAAGGAGTTGGTACTAACATTTCCAAATGTTGTGGTATCTCTTTAATTGTAAGTGCTTTATAGGTTCATGGGTGGTTACTAGGCTATCTCCCCAAGAGCTGTTTTAAATCTAGCCAAGCTTACTCAAAAAATGTGCCAAAATATTGCTGATGTGTCAATATCACAAGGAATTTTAAGAGTTACAATATAGGCTTGTACACAACAAGGGTTCACAGACTGCCCCTGTCCATTAGGGACATAGATGCCAAACTGTGGTAAATTTGTGATTTCCCATCCATTGGCCCAAGTTGCATTTGAATATGGTTAGGGATAAGAGTTGCTTCACATAGATGGGATGTTCCAGAGAAGGGACAATCTGTGCAACATATACCTGTCTTTCCACCATGTTCTGTTTATGTTGTTGATGAGGTTTATATCCTTAGAATGGGTAATTCTGATGATATTTGTTTTTGTGCAACAAATCCATCAGTGTGGGACCAGAGAATGCTTAGTAGGCTGGGCATAGGTCACCACACAGCAGTCTGTAGGAGACCAAGTACAGGGAGAGGGCTTTGTGATGCTTTGCATAGGACTTGTTGTTAACTCCCTGTATTCATTTAGTAAGGAAACCTCTGTGGTTTCTCAAGCTGTTTCAAGTGCCTGATCAGGTACATTCTGAAGGGTGATTTGTGTTCAGTGATTTATGTGATGGGAGCAAAGTACAGTGGAAAAATGACCTCTGTGGACCTGGATGTACTTATAAATTGTGCAACACAGATTGATTTTCTCACCACAGTAGACATGTGTTGGTCAAAATTATTTGTCAACAAAATTGCAAAATTTCAAAATTATGTAATTCTCCAGTTTCATGTGGACCTTTACTATGATACAGTGCATTGGCTGTCTGTGTCTGTGCATTTGTCCTGCATGCATGAGTTTTAGCCATGTATCATGCTATGGATTTCTGGGTGTCACTATAGAGTTTATGTGTTGCCTTCTCATCTGCTCTGTATTTCATTGCTCTTTGTATTGTGTTAGCTTATTTTGATTGATGTTAGGCTAGCAGGTCAGTAGTTCCATGAGTTGGTGCTGCTCACACCATGTATAAAGACTCCCATCATGCTCTTGGATGGGATCATAGTTACTTGTAATATATCAGTGCAAGATGGAAGATGCTAAAGTGATTCTGATTTTTTTACCTCATCCACAACCCTATCTTAATACCTGATAGTCTCAGACTTTAGTTAACCTTTAGGAGTCTATATGTCTTCCAGGTATTGTGTATTCCCAAGTGCATGCCATAGATGAATTTGTGATCCTTTAAATTGTGTTTTTCTATGAGTCAGTGAGAGAGAGTGTGTGGTGTATGTGTGTGTGTGTGTGTGTGTGTGTGTGTGTGTGTGTGTGTGTGTGTGTGTGTATGAGTGCGTGCATGTGTGTGCGTGCGCATGTGTGTTTATGTGAGTGTCCTTAATAGCCTGTCCTCACCTCCAGGATTAGTTCTCTGTGTTATATCATTGAGTGCTGGGATAAAGAGCAACAAAATTTGATGATGAATAGATTAACGCAGGTATAAGAATTCAAATGAATAAATAAATGAATGAATGAATGCATCAGTAAACAGGTTAGTTCTGTACATAGATATGCAAATAAGATAAAATATAAAGAAATTCTATTACCTCAAGAAAATAACATCTATCAGTTGACAGTGAGTACAAAACTGTGTTTATAATCCTTTACACAAAGGTGGTACTACACACAATCTGTCAAACTACCAGCCTATCTCTATACTTTCCCCATTAGCAAAAATCTTAGAAAAATGTATTCAATGTATTCAAACCCAGCTACTAAAACATTTTATTAGCAATAACCTCCTATCCCCCACTCAACATGGATTCTGTCCTGGACATAGCACAATCACAGCTTTGCTCTCCTTCACTGATACTGTGAATAAAGCTCTTGATGCTGGCCTATCAGCTTCACTACTCCTATTAGACCTAGCAAAGGCGTTTGACACAGTGTCACGCACTAAGTTATTACAACAATTAGAAAAACTAGGATGCTCCCAAACTGTGATAATTTGGTTCTCCACCTACCTAAACAAGCAACAACAATCTGTTAGATGGCAAAACCAACAATCAGAGTATCTGGTCAATAATACAGGAGTCCCACAAGGATCTTTTTTAGTACCCCTACTTTTTAACATATTCATAAACAATCTTAATAAAGCCTCCCAGCAGTCTTCACTCATCCAATATGTAGGTGATTCAGCTATCATCTCCACTGCCAACAATTTCTCCAACCTTCAAAAGATCACACGAGATGCATTCACATTAATAGAAACCTGGCTAAATGGCACTCAATTAATGTTGAACCCTCAAAAAAATAAATTGTTACTATTTTCATCTTAACCTCCAGTTTCAGAATTTAAGATTTTTTTATACAAAACAATATAGAAATTGAACAGGTAAAAACCTTAAAACTTCTGGGAATTACTACTGATGACAAACTCTCTTTCGATTCGAACAACACATTCTCAGTATAATAAAAGAAAAACATTTCAGACTTGGCAAACTATACCAACACAAACTCTACTTAGATAAGCAAACAAAAATAAAACAAAAAACAAAAATAAAAGTTGTAAGCACTCTACTTATCCCGTCCCTCTTGTATGGAAGTCCCATTTTCACAAACCTCCATACATCTCTCAATAGCAAATTACAACCCTGCTACTATAAGATAGCAAACTTTGCCTCTAGCCTGCCCAATTGCTCACACCACTGCAATGCTATTTCAAACTTGTTTTGGCTTGAATTTGATTAATATCTCTATTACACACAATTAACTCTCACTCACAAGCTAATATTTAAACTTAATAACTGCCCTGCACTCCAGTCTATCTTATACACATACATCCCTAATAGAACCCTCCAGTCTACAAATAAGCAACTATTAAATGTAACCAAACCCAACAAAAGAGCTGGACAATGCCTATATTCCTATTGCATTGCCAAACTATGAAATGCCCTCCTTTCCTGCATTACCCAACTAAATTCCTCAATACCCTTTAAAGCTGCTCTAATAACTCAGTATATAAAAAATCCTACTTGCACCTGTGAAATACAGTCTAAGCCTCCTTAATTCCCACATATCTCACTACTCAGATCCAACGCTATACTTTGTGTTTAACTCTTTCCTTTCTGTATTACTACTCTCCTACATATATACACTCTGAATCTATGCATATGAATCTGTTCTTTGATAATATTAATACTTCAAAAATTCATATTGTACCGACACCCCTGTCCTATGTTATGTATATATATATATATATATATATATATATATATATATATATATATATATTTTTTTTTGTACTAATTCGGTATTTCTGTATGTATTACTAAATGAATGCATGTATTTCTGTATTGACCTTTTATTTCTGTTGTATTGTTTGTATATTGTGGAACTTCTCTCCCTGGGCCTCCACTGAAAATGGGTTTCAAGCCCAGTGGACTTTCTCGGTAATAAATAAATAAATAAATAAATAAATACATACATACATACATACATACATACATACATAATTACATAAATAATCGTAACTAAAAATGATGATGAACGTTACTGCATTCCAAACTACAAGGTTATGAGTACCTGCTGAAAGTCATGCTCATACCTAAACATAGGAGAACAAATAAAATAAGCATTTTCATGCCTTGTTTGTATTGTTTTCTATTACTGCATTCCTCTAAAGGTGGCATTAATCCTAGAGGACAGCAAATCATGAGTCTAATAATGCATTTTAAAGGATACATGGTAGATTGCCTGGTGTTACTACATGAAACTACATAGTGTACTATTCAAACAAGCCTTTAATACAAGTTATATAAATAAGCCACTCTATTCCTTCCAGCCTCTGGACAAAGAGAAAACTTCTTAACATATAAGTTCAGTGAACTGACAATTCCTATATGCAGTGTCTGAATGATGAACACAACAAAATGTTCCCATTTTAAAGTGCAATACATTTATAAAATGATGAGTTATGTCACTGGGGAATCTCTGTTTATAGCAGATTCATTTGGATAAAATATGACTAAATGACAAATAATTACTATATATTAGTGATTATTAATAGTGAGTAAATGTAGACTATTGACAAGTAAACAATGCCATGTTCCTATATTTTTAGCAAACAGCATATCTTAGTTAATAAACAGCTTATGTTTTCCACATTTCATAAGATTTGCTTTGCATTTGCCTCAAGCATTCTTGAATTATAATGTAATTGTTTACATGTACTATGAGTGGATGATAAAACCACAAAAGCAAAACTTACATTGTTTATGTAGTCATCCCAAAATCAAGATATGTAGTCTCCAAAGATCTTATGTTTTGTAATTACTGATCTGGAAGACCTCCACCCTATCCCAGTTCATTGTGAGCAAAGAATATGATAGGAAAAACTGCAGCTTAAACTTGCATTTGTATTTATAGTTTCCTTGTCAAAAAGACTTCAGTTATGCTCACGTTTTTGAATATAGGTTATTAGCCATATATATTAAGTTTGATTTTGTTGAGTGTGGGACACCATTTGACAGCTGACATTAGGTTCTATCAATTAAGCAAATCTGTCCCTCAGATATAAAACTTTTGTTAACCTTAGTCTATTTGCTGTACAAATCAGGTAATACTTATTGTAAATAGTCTGAGGTAAAGGTATCTACTTTGGTTCCCTATCAGAAGCCTGAAACACTATAAGCCTGAAAATCAAAATCCTGAAAACTATAGACTGAAAGTTCAAAATCCTGAAAGACCAAAATCCTGAAAACACAAATAATGCTAATATGTCACTATAAAGACACTAATATCTACCAACTGACCCTGACCCTAACCCTAACCCTAAGGTCCGTCACTATCGCACACTCACCTGACCCGCGCCCTAACCCTAACTCACTTAAACCACCCTAACCCCAATATTTGTCACTATTGCATACATGCCTAACCTGCGCCCTCACCCTAACTCACTTAAACCGCCCCTAACCCTAACATAAAACCAACCGCACACTTACCTGAACCCAACGCATGACCCAACACCACAGGGCTAACAATAGCAAAGCCACAATGACGTCAGTATGTCCATTTTGTGTTTTCAGGATTTTGAGTTTCAGGATTTTGGTCTTTCAGGATTTTGAACTTTCAGTCTATAGTTTTCAGGATTTTGATTTTCAGGCTTATAGTGTTTCAGGCTTCTGATAGGGAACCATCTACTTTACAAGGGGAAAAAAAGTAGCACTGATATATTACTGAATAAATTAAAAAGGTGTGGCAATCATGTTGTGTCATTGTGAACAGTGAATTCACATTTGAAGAACAGTGAAATGAAAATTCTCCACAAGCCGAAAACATTAATTGTTAAATTTCCTGATCAAAGATCAGTATAGTGACATATCTAATACAGAAAAAAAAGGTTATTTGACTATTATACAGTATACTACTTTTTGTAATCAACAGAATGATTTCTCTCTGCTTTTAGCATTTTCTTATATTTAATGCATGAAAAATATGAAGTATACTAAAATAAGGTTTTGTACACTTAACTACTCTCCCAAGAAGGCAAGGGTTCCTATTACCAGATCGAACTTTTAGGTTAGTGAATACCTAAACGTCAATCTGGTAATAGTGAAAGCAAAAAAAGCAAATGGCTGATTTAACGCAGGGAAAGAATTTCCTTGGCTGTTATGCAGATTTTGCCCCTGTCCCCACGGGTTCTTATTACAAGACCAAAGACGCATTCTTTCAAATGCGTCTTGCTCCAACTTAAAAGACTGAAAAGGCAAACTATTGAAGCGGCTTTTAAGCGAATTCTTTCCCTGGGAAAGAATTTGCTTGGCCGCTTTGTTACTTTGCTATTTTCAGCACTGTAGTGCAATCTTGGAGCTGGTATATTTAAGTGAGGGTGGGGGTAAAGTGTTTTCTTTTTTCTTCTTCTTTTTTGTTGAAACAGCAATTTTTTTCCCTTGGAAAAAAATTACTTTTTTGACAGTTTGACATTGTAAGCTTTCGCTTACATAGCATCACTTAATCACCGTTTGCTTTTTTAAGCATTTGGTGATGTAATATAGACCCATTTCCGCTGTAGAGTGATCTTGTAGTTGGTATATTTAGTTAGGGGGTGAAGGGGCACAGCCCCCCACATTGGGGGTGTGTGGGGGCGAAGGCCCCCACTTCATTTTGGTTTAAAAATTTATTTTTTGGTGGCCGAGGGAATTCCCTACGTTAAATTGGCTGTTCGCTGTTTTAATTTTTTGGTATTACCAGTTCAATGTTTAGGGATTCGCTAACCTAAACTTTTGATCGGGTAATATAGACGTGAAGGCAAGACTACTGTAGCATATTTTAAACACAAGAAATACAAGTAATAATATAGCACTTGTGGTTATACAGAAATCTGACTTTTCAATACTTTACAAAGTATCCAAAAGTTGCCAATTAGTCTATCATCAAGTGCATAGGCTTTGACTCACTTTAATGAACGAATGATATTTTTGTGGTCTGCCTAGCCTCATCAGGTCTCAGAGGAGTATGAAAGAATAAACTAAAGGTCTGGATTCTTAAATAGTCAGGGAAGCATCACAGTGGATCTCTGCCATGACCGATTGTAACCCTCAGCAGATTGCAGTCTCACATGTGGATGAAAGGCATGGGGGGTTGAAGTGACAGAGGAAACCTACAGTCATGGATCTGCAGAGGTTATCTCATAGTTAGATGTCGTACATTCTGTACAAAGAATCTTATTAGGTATGTAAGGCTTAAGTGAAAATGTGCATTTCCCAAAATTTACCACTTCCTGGGGCAATGCAAAAATGTTGTCAAAGAGATTACCTGCTTACCATAAAAGGCTTAAGTGAAAATGTGCATTTCCCAAAATTTACCACTTCCTGGGGCAATGCAAAAATGTTGTCAAACAGATTAACTGCTTACCATAAAAGGAAAAAAGAAAAATGTGCCCATACCTGTAGATTGTTTAGAAGCTAACAGTCTGTGCACATATGTAAAAATCCCCCTGTTGACATTATAATGATATCCCAAATGGTAAAAAGATGAATGTTGCATGTCTTAGTCAGGTATCGCTATGGGTAAAGCAGTCCGACCAGATATGGTGAAACCACAGGTGACATCACATATAAGGTTATAGTTTTGAAGAATGCCACAGGCAGGTGTGTGTGTGTGTGTGGGTGTGTGTGTGTGTGTGTGTGTGTGTGTGTGTGTGTGTGTGTGTGTGTGTGTGTGTGTGTGTGTGTGTGTGTGTATGTGTGTGTGTGTTTCACAAAGCCAAACAATGTTCTGCTACCTCTAACACCTTTAGCCAAGATAAATACATTAATCATTTAGTAAACAAGTGGATACTTGCCATTAAATGAAACTTGGATATGCTTAATATTCCATTACAGGTTACTACAGTTCACCACACATACCTACATGCTTCTCACCTTTGCTGAACTGCAGACCATCTTGCCTTGTTGGGGCACTTTCAATAAGCTTGTGAGGTCTAGAAGAGAATATATCTTATGGAGTTTCTAATGGTGCATAACTGCATATAACGGTGTACCCTGCCAAAGTCTACTTGACCCAGACATTAGAGTACTGATAGGGAGTAGATTTGTGTAATCAGGCATGGCTGAATAGCTCATCTAGGAAGGCTTGTGTGATTCCTCATTTGCATACATCATATATAGAGCTGCAGAGTCCACCTCTTGAAATTGTAGCCATGACAGTTATGTATAACCTGTTTCAGATTTCAGATGCAAGATTGCAAAACATATATCTGTGATGGTAAAATGCTTTCAGCATTACATGCCTGGCACAAATCACAACTTTGACAATAGCTCAGTGTTTTGTAAAATAAGTAATTTTGTATGGACAGTTTCTTATAACCATTTCAGAAACCATCTAAACCTATGCAGCTTTAGTCACTGACCAAAGTGCAATCTGTATTTCAAAATAAAATAAATATCTTCTGAAAATAACAGTAATGTACTGAATGGTGTCCTTATTATTAATTTGAAATTTCCTGTGATTGAAAGCTCTCATTTTCCACTTGCAGAAACGTGATAATGCCTATACAAGACCAATGCAATGTTTTCAGGAAAAGTGGTTGCTTTATCTTTAAAGTTTGCCAGATTATTACTCAGGCACCAGACCGTCTGCAGTTAATGCTAGGTTTCCCTGCCAGGTTTGAAAACCTGAAGTGATAACATCAGAATAACTGGCAATAAACGGTGAAGTGTGTTAAAGGGTATTATTATCAGATAATTTGTGTAGCACCAACCAGAGAACTGTTAATCTGTGGAATATCAATTGCATCACAAATCATAGAAGAAAGCATTGCAGCCCAATGACAAGTTACAGTTTAGGGAATCTACCCACAAACTTACGACTTTGATTATTTGTACAGCTGTTTGCTTTCCACAGGGACTTTTCTCTGAGAGCATCTCAGCTGGTCTGATGTCAGCAGTAATTTCAAACAGGGTGTGGTATAGCGCTGAAGTACTGCACACACACTACACAAGCTACAATGTGTTTTAGACAGCAATGCTATTTAGGTTTAGAAAAGTATAAGAAGATCTGTATCAGCATAATGTAAAAATGTACTGACTGGACAACTGACATTTTGATTCACAACATTATCAAAGAAATAGAAGTCATGCTATAACAGACAGAATACCTAGCCTAAGGTCAGTTTACATGGTCTAGCACATTTGTCTCTATCCTAAGGCCAATTTACATGGTCTAGCACATTCGTCCGTATCCTAAGGTCCGTTTACATGGTCTAGCACATTTGTCCCTTTCCTAAGGTCAGTTTACATGGTCTAGCACATTTGTCCCTATCTTAAGGTCAGTTTACGTGGTCTAGCATGTTTGTCCCTATCCTAAGATCAGTTTCCATGGTCTAGCACATTTGTCCCTATCTTAAGGTCAGTTTACGTGGTCTAGCACGTTTGTCCCTATCCTAAGATCAGTTTCCATGGTCTAGCACATTTGTCCCTATCCTAAGGTCAGTTTACATGGTCTAGCACATTTGTCAGCCTATGGTTTGTTACTCTTTAAGTATTTCTTCTTTTACACTTTCTTGATCATCTTGGAAAACTTGCAAAGGAAGCTATAGACTGTAATTCCTTGTACATCTTATACATTTTGAAGCTGTTTAACATGGAATGCTGAGCTCCATGTACTATGGACTACAAACTGATATGCAATGCAGGGCATAAATTAACTAAATGTACTTTGTGTGCTAATTTTATGTTACTTAGAATAAATCTGAAGTCTTACCAAACTAGGAACAAAACCATACAAACACTCTTTACACAACTATACAATTGTTTGTTGTCATTTCATTACCATGAAATACTTATTTTAATACCAGTCGACATATCTTGCTGAGGATATATGACCAAGTTTAAGGGAATCATTCAAGAAACTTTATTTACACCAGTAGGTGGCTGTTCTGACTAGGAAACAGCCAACCTTTCTACACAGCAAACAATTATAAAAGTGTTTCAAAATGTACTGCTGTTTTCTGCAGTTTTGTTCAGGCTTTTCTGTCTAGTTATTATTCTAAGTTGGAAAATTTGTAGACCTTCAGCACATTCAGTCTTATCCATAGATCTGGAAAGTCAAACGTTGACGGAGGTAATCATAAATTAGAGAGTAAAGACCATCAGTGCATAAGTGTTCCCAGAAAACAGGCATTTAGATGCCTGCACTTAAAACAAATAAATGGTTTCAACTTATGCACAGTATATTTGACTCTATTAGAAATTAAATGCATTCTTCTACTAGAATATAAGCAAATAAAACAAGAAGAGAATAGGTGATGATTATTACAAACTGATAATGACATAAGTGCAATATTATTACTTATACACAGTTTATGACTTTTATTCCTTACCCTTCAGAAAAGATTTATAGAAATATAGGTCTGAATTTATGTTGTCAGTACTTATTAATGTTGATGATATTTTCAGTACTGCAAAAAGTGTGGAATTCAAAGCACATGTTTAAAAACTTGATAAAACATTAATGCTGCTATTAGAACTTCAAGGTCTGACAGTTTAAGTCCCAAAACTGAACAAAAATATGCACGATTCATTATAAATAACAACAAATTGCATCAGTCAATGTTACACATTAAAAGATTTATTCCAAGGTGTACACCCCGATACAAATGAAATCCTGAAAGCTGGAGCAATTTTAGACTTAATATACATTTCTCCTGATCACATTTAAATTCTGAAAGTTGCACTTGCAGTTTTTAAACCTTCAACATGAACTTACTGCTGTTGTATCTATCTCCTGCTCTTCATCTCTAGATAATACAATTAGCTGCTTAATTTGATTGTAGTACTCTCAACGTTAGGAACAGCAACGACTGACCGAGCTGTACTACTGCAAAATGTTCCACAACTCTTTTGACTTTTTATTAAAGGACATCTTACATAGAAAATACTTAAAGTAAGAAAACTGCAGAATTATTTGTAGGCAGTTATTATCTTAGCCATTGATTTGTTGGTATGTGCAAGACAGTACATTGTGAGAGAATAGTTTAATGAGAATCTTGATTCTGAGAAATTTGTTTTGACATTTTTACAGCTAAGACACTCAGAAAAAAGGAAAAAAATAATATTGAACAGAAATGCAACAGGTATTGCATTTCTCTAAGAAATTAAACATGATAACATGAATGTGGGAAAGCTTTTTTCATTTTTGGACTGAAAAGGTTATCCTAACAATACTTACTCCACTAAAACGTCAATTTGCAGAGATTTGTTGATCTATTCAGTCAATACTTTCATCATTTTTATAAAAGCAGAGACAGCAGAAAGTGAGATGAGATTCAAGATTGGCAGATATCAGGAGTGCCTGACTAATTCAGTGCAATACTTACAGGCCACATGACACTATTCTTCTTTGGCAACATCCATTCAGGAGTTTGATGATGAAAAAAAAAGCAGTAACATAACTGACCTTCTATAAAATATCAATATATTCAAAAGCCTGAAGTGTACAAAACAAAGGAATGCACAAATCAGTTAAATTACAAGCCCATACATTTCCTGCAAATTGGGTAATGTTAGTGTTGTAATGCATGAGAGGCAAGCCTCTTGTATGCCCCTTACATTGGGAAAGATGACTGCATAAAAACTTTACTTGTTTTGTATGCTGACACCAATGTTGAAGAAATAAAATAAGTTTTGTTGTGAAAGATGTTATTTTCCATTCTAAAAGATTGTAAAGGTTTTGGATTACAATTTAAAAGTAAACAGTAAATAATCTCTCACATGGGGGTTGTGAAAAGGTTTGCACCCTACAAATGAAATGTAGGAAGTAAATTATAGTACAGATACAGAATGAATGTTAAATTTTTACATTTTATGCAGGTTTTACATATAATATACAGATAAAATAGTGTTTTGAAATAATATACTGGTAAGAAGAGACAGTTATATACAGTAGGTTAGTAATAATAGTACTCAAAATGCTCAGTGCAAACATGATCAATGATACACTCATAGCCAATTATAATATAATTCATTATAATGAATTTAATATCTAGCTGTTTAAAGGCTAAGTTGCATACAACTGATTTTTAGAAGAAATAATTACCAAAACCATTGACAGTTTGATCACCATCATGTTGCATCGGAAACAATCTTACAACAAATATACATTTTTGCTGGAATATAGTTGTCACCAATCATACATTTCTAAGAACTTTTTTAAGTCTCAATTTATGGTGATTAGCTGCATTTTCAATATGGAAGTAGAATATCATCTGGCGTCTGAGTATGTGGCTCATTGCATTAATCAGAGTGGATACAATCAGCATTACATTCAGCAGGAGATTGGTTATACTCCTCCA
The DNA here is from genome assembly GCF_019279795.1 of Protopterus annectens. NCBI lineage: Eukaryota > Metazoa > Chordata > Ceratodontiformes > Protopteridae > Protopterus > Protopterus annectens. The sequence goes on along the minus strand of NC_056748.1, from coordinate 333,789,600 downwards.
GGACAACTTTTACAATATCGATCTAGGAATGCTTCATCCTGTTGGGAACAAGACATGAAAATGAATACAATAGTATGACAGTAATTATTTCAAAATTAGAATCCCAACATTTGCCTCTGCTTTTGAACAGCAATTTCTTAAGTTCATTATTCACAAAAGACTACAGATTTAGCTACACAAGAGCAAAAATTTAGATCAGCATTTTAATCTTTCCAACTGATAATGTTATTTATCTATTGAAATTCTGACTAGACTGTAACATAGATTCAAGTGAAAAAATCTAGAACACTTACTACTAGAAATGGTTCCTGTATGTGTAAGATTAGACAGTTAAATATATATATCAGTTAATTGGTGATTAATTTGAACCGATAAATCTATGGCTTTTTTTATGTGGGTAAGATTTTTAGGATGTTCAAACAAAGAAGAAATGAGCATTTTACTAATATTAGATGTCAGTGTGACATGAATGCTCTTAATAAACATATTTATTTATTTATTTGTTTATTCTATTTGCTGACTGCAATAATCTGACTTGAGCACACATATTCCCTTTTCACTAGATTCTTGAGGATAAAACCTCTAAAATAGTTATAAAGATGACAAATGTATGTCAGATAAAATGTAGTTGAGAAAGAAGAGTGGATACATCAAAGAACAAAACACAGTTATTAAACGAAAACCAAAGCGGAATGTACGACTCTTCAAGGACCAATGTGATAGTAAATACAAAACAAATATGACGAGTCGAACACAGCTGAAGGATCTCTCTTTTTGAAAAAACTCAGGAATCAGCAGCAACGTAAAATGAATAGATAATTTATTAATAAAACGAGTTAGCGCTTTCACCTAATAAGGCTTCTTCAGACTCAGGCAGCAAACTCAATAAAGACCACAAATAAATAGCCAAAAGGGCGGGAAGTTAAAAATTAAGAATTAAAAAGATGCATCAAAGTAATAAATATTAATGAGTCTGGTTAGTCATTAATATAACAATACATAAATTCAACTAACTATCTTATAAATCATGCAACAAATCCTGAACCTTATTATACAGCTCGTATTAAAACATAAAACTGGTTATACTCATGAAAACAACGTTTATGTATAGATTCTGAGTTTTCTCATCTTTAAAAAAGGTTTGACAGAGAACATGGTATTGAGCCCAGGTTTCATATCTGAACATAGTTTCACTATTCAGATGTTTTCCTTACTCTCCGTATAATTCTTAATGTCCCCTCCTCTGATGTTAGAGTGCACCTGTTCTATTATCCTAAACTTGAATGTATGTGTATTACCAAACTCCATAATATGCCTGGCCAAGGCATTTGTCTTATGTGCCATCCTAATACTATACAAATGCTCACGTATACGATCTTTCAGGCGTCTGTTAGTCTTTCCAACATAAAACGACTCACAGGCCTGGCATGTAGCTAAATAAATCACATTCGTGGTAAGGCAATCACCATGAGCCTTAAAGTTATAATTATATCTAGTAACAGGATGTATAAAGACATTGTTCAAATCAATGTACATACAAAAATTACATGATCCACATCTACATGTACCAAATGGTGAATTAATAGAAACTGGTGTATGAAATATATTGTCACATAACATATTTTTCAAATTTCTCTTATTCCTGTATCTAAAACATGGAACTTCACCTACAATTTCTTTTATATGTGTATCTACCATCAAGATATTCCAATGTAATCTAACAACATCTTTGATGGATCCTACGTCCTGAGTGTATGATATGGAGAATGCTGCCTTATTGGTGCTATTCTTCTCCTTTTGGATATTCAAATCACCATTATCTGAAAAATATGGATGTGCCGAATTTTCTCTTAAAAGGGGAATGTCCATTGTACCTTTATTTATATCAGTGTTCCTATAACCTCTTTCTAATAACCTCTCACCAAGATCATGTTGTTAAAAACATATTGTGGGTGCATGCTAGAACGATTCATTATTTACAGTCATTCCCAATGAGATTGGTATGGAAATGGTACATCGTTATCTAACCAGAGAATCTGATATGTCAAATACCAAGATTGATTTATTACTGTCCCTTTTGAAACTAGTATTGCATAATAACCTCTTTTGTTTTCAAGGGAAATGCTTTTTACAAAAAGATGGCGTAGCTATGGGCACATCATGTGCCAATAGCTACGCCAACTTGTTCATGGCCCAGTGGGAATGTGACTACATGTTTCAGTTGCCAATATTTAGAAAACATGTTCTATTCTATAGACGTTTTGTAGATGACCTTTTCCTGTTATGGAAAGGTACCAATGATGATCTACAATTATTTATTGATTTGATAAATGCGGCCACTACATATTTGAAGTTCAGCTATGAGTTTTCTCCTATTAAAATACCCTTTCTGGATATATATGTTGAGGAATTGCCATGTGGACTCATCAATACAGGATTGTTTAGGAAGTGCTGTCATAAAAACACGTTATTACATCGTTCTAGCATGCACCCACAATATGTTTTTAACAACATTGTTAAGGGACAGGCCATGAGGGTATCTAGATACAACCCAAGTAATATAGGCTATGAAAATGACTTAAATGATCTTGGTGAGAGGTTATTAGAAAGAGGTTATAGGAACACTGATATATATAAAGGTACAATGGACATTCCCCTTTTAAGAGAAAATTCGGCACATCCATATTTTTCAGATAATGGTGATTTGAATATCCAAAAGGAGAAGAATAGCACCAATAAGACAGCATTCTCCATATCATACACTCAGGACGTAGGATCCATCAAAGATGTTGTTAGATCACATTGGAATATCTTGATGGTAGATACACATATAAAAGAAATCGTAGGTGAAGTTCCATGTTTTAGATACAGGAATAAGAGAAATTTGAAAAATATGTTATGTGACAATATATTTCATACACCAGTTTCTATTAATTCACCATTTGGTACATGTAGATGTGGATCATGTAATTTTTGTATGTACATTGATTTGAACAATGTCTTTATGCATCCTGTTACTAGATATAATTATAACTTTAAGGCTCATGGTGATTGCCTTACCACGAATGTGATTTATTTAGTTACATGCCAGGCCTGTGAGTCGTTTTATGTTGGAAAGACTAACATACGCCTGAAAGATCGTATACGTGAGCATTTGTATAGTATTAGGATGGCACATAAGACAAATGCCTTGGCCAGGCATATTATGGAGTTTGGTAATACACATACATTCAAGTTTAGGATAATAGAACAGGTGCACTCTAACATCAGAGGAGGGGACATTAAGAATTATACGGAGAGTAAGGAAAACATCTGGATATTGAAACTACGTTCAGATATGAAACCTGGGCTCAATACCATGTTCTCTGTTAAACCTTTTTTAAAGATGAGAAAACTCAGAATCTATACATAAACGTTGTTTTCATGAGTATAACCAGTTTTATGTTTTAAGACGAGCTATATAATAAGGTTCAGGATTTGTTGCATGATTTATAAGATAGTTAGTTGAATTTATGTATTGTTATATTAATGACTAACCAGACTCATTAATATTCATTACTTTGATGCATCTTTTTAATTCTTAATTTTTAACTTCCCGCCCTTTTGGCTATTTATTTGTGGTCTTTATTGAGTTTGCTGCCTGAGTCTGAAGAAGCCTTATTAGGTGAAAGCGCTAACTCGTTTTATTAATAAATTATCTATTCATTTTACGTTGCTGCTGATTCCTGAGTTTTTTCAAAAAGAGAGATCCTTCAGCTGTGTTCGACTCGTCATATTTGTTTTGTATTTAAAAACACAGTTATTCCTGAAGTTAAATTACGACACATAAATCCAAATGCAATTTTCACAAAGCTGAGTAATATTTACATGAACATAAATTCATACGCAGATATCTACAGTACTGATTTTGGAAGGAGAAAAACATACCAGCGGTTACATAAATAGGAAGAAAGAACCATTGGTGGAAGAGGTGAAAGGCTGAGATAAGGAATATAGACCAGAGAAGGACGAATGGGATGGGAGAGAGAGGAGACTGAAGAAAAATAATGGAATGGAAAGTTGAAGGGGGTGGTTACTGTGCATTATCAATAGCATTTAACCTATATGTATGTTTTACATGGGTCTACTTCATATGATTGAAATTTCATAATGTTGAATTTCATAACATTGAGACCATAAGTGGAGCATTCAGTCAAGTTTTGTGCCCAAAGAATGGAAGATGGCTACAGTTATTCCCCTGCATAAAGGAGGGCCAACCACTGATCTGGGTAACCACATAACCACAGGCCCATAAGTCTTATCAGCTTCATATGTAAGGCCAAGGAAAGAATCACATTGGACATGATAAATGAGGACATAGGTAACCTGCAAACACTGGACCCATCACAGTTTGGCTTTGTTAAAGGAAGCCCATGTCTATTAAATCTGGTGAACTTTTTGAGAGGGTCCCCAAAGCACTGGATGAAGGTAAGACTGTACATACAGCTTACCTCAACTTGGCCAAGACATTTGATACAATACCTCACAAAGGCATTATAGACAAGCTCACTAATTTAGGTCTAAACCTTTTTATCACCCACTGGATAGCCAACTGGCTCACTGATAGACCCAGGAGATCAAAATAGGTGAGGCCACCTCCATCAGGAAGCCAGTCACTAGAGTAATTGCCCAGGGCTTAGTACTGAGCCCACTCCTTTTTGGCATCTATTTCTCTGAAATGGAAGCAAATGCTGAAAGTTTATGGCTGACTACATTTGCAGATGATTGCAAGCTGGGTGTTATCATAAACTCCCCTGCAGACACAAGCATTCTTCAAGAAGGTCTGTCTCTGACTAATAAATGGTACCAAAGCCTTGCTCTTAACCTCAATTCTAAGAAATGCATAATTGTACCCTTTGAAAAATCAACCATCCCAGATAATTACCATGTTGATAACACACCCCTAAGAGTCGCCCAGTGGTCATAAACAGTAGCCTTACCTTCGACCACCATGTGGCTACAGTGGTGAGGAAATCCTTTTATTTTGTGCAGCTTATAAGTAAGGGCATGGCATCTAGGTCCATAGAAGTCATTATCCCACTGTACTTTGCCCTTATCAGACCAATCCTAGAGTACAATGCTACCTTTGTTATGTACCTGACCAGGCATATGAAGCAACTAGAGAGACTTCAAAGGTTCCTTACAAAAATAATACAAAGCTTAACAAACCTGCCTTATGCAGTGTCTTAAAGCTTTCTATCTACTCAGTCTCCTATAGATTGCTAAGGGGTGATCTATACCTGGCTTAAAAGGCACCAAAACCCCCACACTTCTGAATCTCCTACATATTTGTAAGTCAAAGGGTACCAAAATAGAAGGTCTAAGGACCTGAAATTTGTCTGTGACAGAACATGCTGTAGAGACATATATGTGTCCCAGAGACTGCCCCTCCTTTGGAACAGGCTTCCCATCCATGTGAAGCTGAGTTTGTCCATTACCCAGTTTAAGTACAACCTAGACAAGTGGATGGGTAATAGTATATTTACACCAGACCTGGCACCCATGTCCCTTATGGACAGAGGTAGTTTATAAATGCCTGGCCCTCAATGTCCTATTTGGATGCAGGACATCATTATTCTTTCAGGGAAACTTGGCTAGGCTTAGATAGGACCCCTTTGTGTCATTAGCCTAGTAACTGTCTATAAATCTATGAATCTATATGAACAGAAGATGACTGACTTTAAAAATTAGCTCAGTTTCTGGTGTCATTCTAAGGGGGTGCAATATTTGTCAGCATGGAAGGAGATGGTTCACAGACCATGCTGCTTTGCCAGGGATAATCAGCACCTCTCCCTCTAGGCTTTTGAAAATTAGCTAAATCATTATCCTCCTCACAGTGCCTTTTTTAGGCAATGCCAAATTGCAAGTACTTCTGACATAGGAAATCAAAACCAAGAAAATCTAAAGGTTTTACTGCCCAGTGCTAGGAGCCTAAACAAAAAACTCAACTCCCTAAAAGCTGTCTTTGCCCTAGAGAATGTGGACATCTGTGAAGTCACTGAGACATAGTTTAAAGCCACAGAGAGCACACTGTCAGTGCAAGGCTATAATGTTTTCCACACATTTAGACCAGTTACTTCACAGACAAGGACTAATGGTAGAGGTGTCTTGATTTACATCAAAAATAAATATTCCGCAAGGCTGGTCAAACAGGACAACGCACTTGAGCTTCTCCATGTTCAAATCACCACAGGCAAAATCCCATACCACTTCCTTGTAAGCTATATACCCTCTTCTATAGCCCAGGAAACCGATAACACATATTTAAAGTTATTGGAAGCACTCCCCATCCAACCCAATACCATATTCATGGATGACTTTATCTTACTATTAACTGGAAATCGTATACGACATCAGATGTACAGACACACAGATTCTTGGATTTTGTAAACACAAACTCCCTGGATGAGATTGTCAATACACTGACCAGGGGTGCAACATACTGGCTCTGGTCCTTATTAATATGGGAGAGTGCTGCACACACCTAGTGTAATGCCTTCTTGGGTAAGGTCAGACCACAGAATGGTCTCCTTTGAAATAAAAATAAAACTTTGAACTGAAACTAACCCTAGAATATTCAGGAACTACTCTAAGGCTAACATACAAATATTAAGTGATAACCTGGCAAATTTTCAAGTTCCCATAAACTCTGAGAACACTGCTGCCTATGTTGAAATGTTCATAGAAACCCTATACAAGCATGTTAATAGCTGCAGAGAGGCAGCTGTACCCACCAGGAAGAAGTACAGTACTAACTCAAAAACAAGCCATATAACATTAGTAGTCTGTATAACAGAAGGAAGAAAATCATGGCAAAAATTAGGAGGTGTAGCACCCAGCAGGATAAATCATATTCATCATGCTAAACAAACAACTCAGAGGACAAATAAAGTCTACCAAAGCCAAATATGAGGTAAATTTAGCCTCCCAGGTCAAGGACAACCACAAGCAATTTAGTTATATCCAAAGCCTCAAAGACAGTACACAATTGTGTGCAGAGCTCATTGTAAATGGAGCCACCTATACCGAACCAGAAGATATAGCAAACCAACAGGTCAACAAATTCAGTTCCAACTTTATCCCTCTCTCCCCCGCAACCTTTCCTCAGGAAATACCATCATATATAACTTCCCCTGCTATCACTATGAAACAGGTTCTTATTGCGCTTTCTAAGTCAAAGAACACTGCTTTAATGGACCCAGACAATATCCCAGGATGCCTTCTATATAGCATGAAACTTGACCGATCAGGTCCTCTGGAATTGCTATTTAACTGCAGCCTCCAAATATGCTTCGGGCCTCATGGGTGGAGAATAGCAACAGTAATCCTTCTGTACAAAGCTGGGACATCTACAGACTCATAAGTTTCACTAGTCTCATATGCAAAGCCATGGAAAGCATTATCATGGAAATGATCAATAATGACATATGAAACCATCAGATACTGGACCCAACCTGGTTTGGTTTTGTCATGGGCAAATCATGCCTAATTTGCATGGTGGCCTTTTTTGACAAGGTCACTACAGCAATGGATGAGGGCAAAATGGTTCACACTGCCTACCTGACCTGGTCAAGGCATTTGATACAATACCCCACTCAAGCATTGTTGATAAACTCAAGAGGTTAGAAATAAACCCTTATGTCATCCAGTGGATAGCCAGCTGGCTCACACACAGGGCCCAAGAAGTTAGAATTTGGGACTACACCTCTACAAAGTGGCCAGTCACAAGTTTGAAATCAAGGCCAATGTCAATGTCCTCTGGCTGATAAATTTACACATGATTGCAAATTAGGAGCAATCATGGAATCCCCCCCCCTCACACCAACACAAATGTTCTCCAAGAAGGGTTGATACAGACAAATAGTTGGTGTCAGAGCCATGGACCAAAACAAAATGCAAAGAAATAAATGACAGTATCCTTCAGAAAGTCATCAACCCCTGTTAACTATCATATTGACAACACACCCCTAAGAGTTGACCCAGTAGTCAGGGACTTGAAGACACACACAGACCTTAATCTGGATTTTAGCCATCACATGTCAACAGTAATGAGAAAATCATTCTATGTTGTACAATCTAAAAACAAAGGTATGGCATCTAGTTCCAAGGAAGTCATTGTTCTACTGTATTTGGCATTCATCAGACCTATCATTGAATAAAGTACCCCCCTTTGGTACATACCTAACCAGGCACATCCAACAGTTGGGACATCCAGAGAGGTTCCACACTAACAGAATACCAGTCTTTAAGTAACTAGTCCTGTGCAGACTGCCTCAAGGCACTATCACAGTTTTCTATCTCCTGCAGCTGATGAGGTGAGATCTATGCCTGGCATACAGGGCATTGTCAGATCACACCCTCATAGTCCTCCTGCATATCCATAAAACAGACAGGACCAGAATTACCAGTTCTAAAGAATTAAGCCTTGCTTGTGATGTAAATAGGACTTGCTGGAGAGACAGGTATTTATCGCACAGACTACCCCTTCTCTGGAACAAACTCCCCATCCATGAGAAGTAGAGGTCCTCCATAACCAAATTCAAGTGTAACTTGGACACCTAGGTGGGGAACAGGAAATTCACCACAGGTTTGGTTCCTATGTCTCTAATAGACTCAGGCAGCCTGTAAATGATTAATTTCCTAGGCTCTTGCTTGTAAATGTTTCATCTCCCAAGCCCCCTGCTTACATTTATCAATGGTACGAGAACTTGTCAGAGATATGGGATGCATGGCTAGGCTTAAAAAGACCCTTGTGGTTGTTGGCCTAGTAAACATCTATGAACCCATAAATGTATTATATTGTCTAAATAAGTTAAGTCTCCCAAAGCATCCTTCATCTCTGGTTTTAGCAACTGAAAGAAAACCTGTTTGACTGGCTGGGTAACACTTTTTTGGTCATCACTAAACAAACTACTACATCCTGTTCAAACAGCCACACATTTTCCTCCTATGTTTAACACCACTGACTCAATACCATCTCAGTTCAACTCCTATTTTATGCAGACAGTACTATCTGTAAATAATATTTATAATAATAACAATTCACCTGCCCCCCCCCCCCCCCAGTCCTCCACTAACCAGTCACTTTCATTCTCCTTCCTCCTGGTCTCCACCTCTACTATAAGAAGATTTCTATTGAAATGAAAACCAACCTCTTTAATTGCTGATCAGCTTCCAAAATATTATATTATGGCTTTTTTCAGATCAATTCTGATATGGGTATCCATATCTGAGAGATATGTTCTATCCATCTGAAAAACATCCTGTATCATACCACCCACAAAGATGGCACATCAACAGAGTATTCCAGCTATAGACCTACTGCCATCCTATCCCCTCTGTTTAAAATGCTAGAAAAATGCAGTTACTCATAACTTATGCATATATTAACTCTAAGAACCGTCTCTCCAAAATTCAGCATGGTTTTGGAGTTCACCATAGTACTACCATTGCTCTCCTCAACTTCTCCAACATAGGAATGATGGCAACCTGTATCTTCACTATTCTCAGATTTGTCAAAAGCATTTGACACCATATCCCATCAACATCGTACTGGTCTTTCTTCTCTTGGGCTCACCCATCCTTGTTTCTGACTGATGAAATGATGTCCTCCTTTCAACCAGTCACTGTCAGCATCCCACAAGGATCAGTATTAGGCCCTCCTCATTTTCAAAATTTTGGTGCAGCCCCATTAGGACCTAAAGTTCTTCCACTGTTATTGACACTTACCAAAAAGATGCAAATCTACTTTAAATCCCCTCCCCAAAAAAATATGCTTTTTACTCCTAAATGAAACGCAATCTTTCAAAATAACTCATACAAAACTTCTGTGTGTCAATAGCCAAAAATTTAACCAACACATATTGCAAGCCATTAAAAACACACCTTGAATCTTGTGTAACTTTATAGGACCAAATACTATTGATAGATAATGCAAGGCAAACACTACCATCTACCTACTTTTTCCATCCCTACTATATGCTTCACCTTTTCTTACAAAACTAAACACTACACATATATCTCGACTCTCCACCAGTTACAGTAAATTAGCTACATTTTCTGCCAACCTTTTGTATAGGACCTATCATTGTAGAGTCCTGAAACAACTAAACTGGCTGGAACTACCCAACTGTTTAACATATTGACAACTTAATAATGCACACAATCTTCTACATGCACCAGAAACATGTCCAGCACTTAAAGATACCCTATAGCACTACTCACCAGGTAGAGACATTCAGTCAATGAATATGCTCTTAATAATCACAACAAAGTCTAATGACCTAGTAAGTGATTCACTGCATTTTCATTATGTATCTAAACTCTGGAACACCATCCCAACATACCTAAACCAGACCATGACACTTTCTGTCTTCAACCCCTTACTAAACTAGCACCTAAACCACATGTGGCCATGTACATGTTCCTCACCTGGGTAACTCCATTTTCCTTTGTCATCTCATGCCACCTGTCCCTTTATAACCTCTATTCCATTTCTGCATTCCATCCTACAATTCCAACTCATTCCCTTCTTAGCTTACTCCCCACATTGCATTTCAGTTTCTTTCTCATCTTCTTACTTTATTCATCTCCTTCAAATACTCTCTACCACACCCTTTAACCAGGCTCTATCTCAGTAGATAGTCTAGTATTCTTACTCCAGTATCCTTGACTTATCAGCTATACAACACCTCTCTCCCTCTTCTAGCTTTAAGTATTGTATAGCTACCAACTAATATTTCACACTGTTTAATTTTATTTATTTCTAACATCTATGATATTACTCTGCTTACCCATATCTTAGCAGTCATATCTAATGTCTGCTTGTCACATATATTGCACAAGAACTGCTTGCATATTAAATATTTATATTTAGAATTTAATATCATGCATGACGTCACCACAGAAGAAATATCTTTTATCTTTGTATAGTGTCACTACATAACAGTTACCTCTTTGTGTATGTATGCCTTAAGAACTTTCTAATATATCTTTGTAAAAAATTGCATTTTTTTCTTGAGTATCTTAAATGTATCTGAATGAGCTTTTTTCCCTGGGCCTCTGCTGAAAATGTGCTTTGTAAAGTCCATATTTCCCAGTAAACAAAGACAAATAAATAATAAATAAAAACTACATAAGTAACATAAAATGGTCCAAAGTAGAAATACTTAGATTTGCTACAAAAATTTAATTAGCGCAGAGTGTGGTTAGAGCATCTTTTAACTTTCTCCCTGCTTTCACAAAAATCAATAAATAAAACTAATATTTTTCACTCTGTATCCCATAGAATGTCCAGCGTTCATGTTTTCTGTACTGGAATATGTTTTACTAATCATATTAAGAATTGCTGTGCTGGATAACTACTCACATCTCCTAAGAGACCTTCATGCTTGGGGATCTAAACATTAGCCACATCTGTTAAACAGGTAAGTGGTTTACAAACCAGACCAAATAAAAAGTTGCAGATTTCTCTTGACTGGTTATCCAAAATATAAGTTTCATTGTGTCATACATGGGATAAATTATGTTCTAATATATATTTGAAGTCCAAATTTCATAGCTGCATTTTCAAAACTATAGAAAGCTTCATCTATAGACTCTTAACCATCATAAACAACCAAACACCATTAGAAGAAAAAAGTGTCAAAACTAATTAAGCCTCGTGGCTAACTTTATCAACCAAGCAAATAATACTGAAGACTATCAAAGCCTGGAAAACCTTGACTATTGATAAGACTCAAACAAACTTCAAAAACTGCAGGCATCTACAAAATCTTTCACAATCTCAAGTAAACACAGATAAAATAAAATACTAGCTTAACTTACAGGAAACACCCCCCCACCCCAACCCATGTAACTTCTCATCCACCATTAGTATCCTCATTAAATTTGGAAAACCTTCCCAACCAAACCCACCTACCAAATAGATCAGACATAGTCAAATAGAGGACATCATCATGTTAGCTAGTGGCTTTTGAGATATAGGTCAGGTACGTGTTATTGGATCACAAAGACTTTCGGAGATGTGTACCATTATGAATGATTTCAAAGTTGAACATTTCTGTGATAGGTCAAATATTTTGTGATTTAATGGTACACATCACCCAGGTATTTGCTATCCAAAAGCATGCACCCATCATCTATTTCACTATGTAGTCAGTCTTTGAAACATACTATCTCCCATCATTAGGCAACTGGAAAACCATCAAAACTTTAAACAGATTAAAACTGATGCTACTCAATTCCAGGGTCTGCAACAGCTCCACCAGCCCTCCAACACTCCCCCTCTCTTTCTCCCAGCCCTCATATCCAAACAGTTGCACCTGAAGAGTACATTCTTTACTGTTACTACATTCACTTCTTATCTCCTTGTTAGACAACTCCTCCATCACAATTGTTCTCATCCACAAGGTCTACAATCCTTCTGTTGTTTACTGTGTTTATTTTATTTTCCTTCCACAAATACTGACAGTGTCACCTTTTCCTTTCTCTCTTAAATTTGCTTTCCATCTCTCTTCTACTGCTACTACTCTCACTAAAACAGTTTTACTACCCTACCTGTACTGGTGTTGTTTCCACTAATACCACCAACATTTTACCACTTTATTTCTCACTTTAGTGAGTGACATTGTTACTCTCCATCTCAAAAGCTCCCATTTATAGTATATACCATTATTAATTGTAAATGTATTTATTTTCCTAGCTATATTTTTAATTTCAACTTAAATTCAATGTAATTGGATATTTCTTTAACCATGTTTATTAATAATATTTTTATTAATGATGCTTCAATATTGTGTTTTTTGAATGTATGTAACTTTTCTCCTGGAGCCTTTACTGAAAAGTTTTTTTTTATGTTCCATTTGGACTTTCCCTGTAAAAAAAAGCAAATGCATAAATAAATGTAAATGTGTATTAATAAAGGGATCATTAAGTGATGCAGAAATATTATACAACTTTAAACAAATTGCAAGCTGATGGTTGTTAAGAGTAGTTCATTGACCATACTTTAGATGAAGCCTATGTTCAGCTATGAAACACTAACTTCAGAAAGTCAATGCTTCAGCTGATTAAAAAAAATGCCCTTAAACCAACAGGGCAAAAAGCCCCCTTATATATCAACTCCATGGTCGCACCTACTCGAACAAGGGAGAAATCTGTCTAAAAATTGAATCATTGCATGCGCAGAATAAAAAATTACACTAGCAATGATTTTATATAGAGAAAAGCATTTAGCCTTATGCTGTTCGACTTCTTTTTCTGAGAGCTACTGATGTTCAGGGAATTTCTCCTCAAGATTGTGTAAGAAAGCCTAAAGGTTGACACAGTTACTGGGATATAGGCAATTAATATGCAGCATACTAAATCATAAGTTCTCAGATGGGCTTAATACAGTTAGCTATTAAGAAAACTATGAACTAAAAATACTGCTTTAACCACTATAAGATTTTGCAGTTCATGATGACAGAAATCACATGCAGATGCCATTGTTGTAAAAGATGAACAACAGTCCAAAAAGTACTTCAAAGCTGCTTTAATAGTTACCATAAGCAAGTTCAGAGAAAGATAATGGACATAGCTAATGTCTGTCTTGAAAGAAAATCCAAGCTGCAATGTAAATTTTTGAAATGAATCAGTACCTTGCCAAGTAATTTATTTCATAGATTCATAGGTAAGTACTAGGCTAGCTACCCCTGCAGGACATTTTAAGTATAACAAGTTTCCCTTTTTGTACTCAAAATAACCTATCCTGTTTCGTTACAGATTAGCCTTACCCATTCCATGGTCGATAATTATATATTACCCCAATAAGAATAACTGTGATCATAGCATAGATAATTTGAGAGGACCCATGTATGGGATAAAGTATTTAGGAGCTGCCTCAGTCCATTAATAGTACAAGTGGCAGTCCTGGGGTAAATTTTCTGTTCCCATTCATAGAGCTAAGCTGAACTTGAAAATGGATATGGATAAACTTTGTTTTATGTGGATGGGGAATCTGTTCCACAGCAGTGATATCCTCTGTGAAATATACCTTTCCCTCCAAACTGTTCTGTTGATGTTGCAGAAAAGGTGTAGATCCCTAGACTGAGTATTTCTGATGCCATTTGATTTGCTGATGTGCAGTAGATCCATCAATAATGGGTCAGAGGATACCTTGTATGCCAGAGACAGGTCATGTCTTAGCAGTCTGCAGGATACTGAGTACAATGGCAGGGCTTTTAGTTGGTCCATGTAGGACATGTTTTTTAGGCCTCGTATGCTTTTAGTAAGATATCGCTGTGGGCGTTCCAGTTGCTGCATGTGTCTGGACAGACACATGCCAAAGGGGACATTATGTTCAATGATTGGCCTAATGACATCCCTAGATCTAGACACAATCCCTTTATTTGTAAGATATGCAATATAAAAGGACTTTCTTACAAAAATGAGCATGTCAAAAGTTAGGTCACTGTCTACACAAGTTCCCAAATCCTAAACAAGAAGGTCAGCTCTTAGAGAAGTACTGTCAATGTGATAATTTCCTGGGGTAGATGACTTCCCTGGGGTAGATGACTTTCCAAAGGATACAGTAAGGCATTTTTTTGGCGTTTAGTTTTAGACCATGATTTTGACACCTGTTATTTATTTGAGACAAACCTTCTTCCAGGATGGCTCAGTCATTTGCATATTCAGTGACTGTTTCTAGCTTATAGTCATCTGCAAACCTAGTCTAACAGAATGCTGTGGTATTGGCTTTTACTTCATAAAAGTAGATGCCAAACAGGACAGGTCCCAGCACAGAACCCTGGAGGACTCCACATGTGACTGATATCTAAGTAGAGGAAGTTTCCCCTATTTTGATTATCTGCATCCTATCCATGAGCCAGTTGGTAATTCAGAGGGTGACATAAGGGTTTATTCCCAGTTTATTTAACTTTTCTATTATGACTGAGTGGGGAATTGTGTCAAAAACTTTAGCCAGGTTGAGGTATGCAGTGTGTACTGTTTTGCCTTTATCCATTCCTTTGATGACCTTTTCAAAAAATTCACCAGGTTGAGTAAGCATGACCTGCCCTTGATGATTCCAGACTAAGATGGGTCCAATGTTTGGAGGTTCCCTATGTCCTGAGTGATTAATTTCATGATAAGTCTTTCAATGGCTTTATGTATGAAGCAAGTCAAACTTACAAGTCTGTAATTGCCTGGCTCTGTGGAAGGTCCTCCCTGATGCAGGGCAATGACTGTAGCTATTCTCTGTTCAGTTGGTAGAAAACCTGGATGGAGGCTGAGACTGAACAGAGTGGGTAGGGGTTTGGCTGAACCAAGCTTCAAGCTATTTAAGCTGCATCCAGGGACTCATCAGTGCAGTATGTTTAGCTTTTGATAGCACTTTTAGGACTTGGTGTTGTATGATAGCTGGAGGTGTGCCAGTTTCAAGTATAGCTTGAGGAAAAGATGGAGGGGAGACAGGGGTAATGTTACAGCTAAATTTATCAGCCAATAGGTTCACTATATCTTTAGCCTCAGTGTAGGTAACATCTTTCAAAATCATCTCAGCACATTGCTGCAATGTGTTTTTGAGATTACAAACATAACTAAAATGCCTTGTGATTGTCCTTGGCTTCGGTAGCTATTTTACTCTCAAACTTGGCTTTAGTGGATTCTATTAAACTCCTGAGTTGTTTGTTTATTTCAGTGACAAAGGATCTAACATTCAGAGAATTACTCCTCTTACTTTTGGTCAAAATTATTTTCCTTTTATTATAAAGCATGTTAATATTATGGTTGCACCATTCAGTAAGTACTGCTTGATTTCTTCCTAACTCCATAATATCTGCCTAAATACTTCATCCTTATATTTTCAGGGTCTACATATTCATTTCCCCTCAAGTGTTTGGCAGTGCTGTGGGCAGACTCAGACACCTTGAGTGACATTTTTCCTGTAAAATTAATATATAAGGAAACATCTCCGGTACTTGGTAATAATGACCATCCCTCTTGGCATGTCTAAAAGTCAGTCCCCTGTGCTTTCTCCTATTAACCTGGTGATCTTGGGCATTCTGTGTAGCAACTGCCTCATGTACACAGACAACCCTTTCCTCTTACCTCCCAACACTCAGACTTGTGAAAGATGCATTTGTGTATCCAAATTGGAAGCCATGCACTCTCAAGCCAAGACCGGAATAGCTGGTCAAGAGGAGAAGGCCAACACCTGCACCACACCACATGCAACACATATTCCTCCAGAACAGCTACCATCACATCTTTCACATAAAAACACAAACCACACACCAACGTTCATGGAGGCTCTCAATAGAAATCTACCCAAACAGCAGAGACCTCCAAGGCAGAAATGTACTCGACCACCACAACACAGCACAAACCACAAGACACATAGCTCACCTACACATTGTGCCCCTCAACCTAAGCCCCTAATGCAAAACAGCTTGCCCAATATACTAATCATAGGTGACTCGATAGTGAGGCACACTGATATCCCACTCACTAGGCTAAATAAGGAGAAGGTAACAGTCAGCTATCAGGTGCCAGAATCTGACACATAACACACGCACTCAGGTCACTCCACAAGTACAAGTATGACTCTGTCACTATCCATGTGGGTGTGAATGACCTGAGACACACCTCCCTGGACTACATGAAAAGAGACATGGAGGAGCTCTCGGATTATGTGGCCGAGGCAGGTATGACTCTAGCCCTGAGCAGCATCCTACTGTCACCCAGAATGATACCGCAATACAAGCAGAAATGATTAACTTCAACAATTGGCTAAGTTTATGGTGTCATTCTAAGGGGATCCAGTATATGTCTGCGTGGGATGACATGACTGACAGACATTGATGTTTTGCCAGACATGGCCTGCATCTGTCTCCCCTGGGTTTCTGGATACTGATTAAGGCTCCTGTCATCCCTATAGTGCCTTTTTAGGCAATGTTCCAAAGACCAAATTCGCACTGTAACAGCTATAAATAAATGCAATCTGAGGGTCATGCTGATCAATGCTAGAAAAGAAGTCTAAATCTCAAGATGCCCTTCCTCAAAGCACTCTTCAAAATGGAGAACACTGACATTTGTGCTGTAATGGAGACCTGGTTTAAAGCAGCAGAAGCACCTCTGCACTACCAGGTTATAACTCATGCCACACCTTTCGGGCCCAGAACATGGACCAAAGCTCCAAAGGCAGTGGTGTCTCCATATTCATAAAGGATATGCACACCTCCAGACTAGTAGCCCAGCATAATGCATCTGAGATACTTCAGGTACAACTAACACTGGGTAAGACAGCGATTCAGGTCGTAACCTGCTATAGGTCCACAGCCATGTTCCAAGACTTTCACTCCATGTTCGTAAGCACCTTGGAAACTATTAGGGCTCAACCCATCACCCTGGAAACTATTAGGGTCCAACCCAACACTCTCATACTAGATGACTTCAACTACCCCTCCATCATCTGGGAAAACTACTCATGTACTCGTCCAACGCTTCCTGGAATTCATCAGTTCCAATGCCCTGGACCAGCTCATTCTTCCTCCCACTAGAGAAAGCAACATTCTTGACCTGGTTATTACTAACATGGGCAACCATTGCCCTACATCAATAGTCAATTCTTCCCTGGTTAGATCAGATCACAAACTAATCACCATGGAAATCCACATCTGCCCCACATCCTCCGCCAAGATAACCACCATGAAAAACTTCTCCAAAGTTGACTTTGAGCTCCTAAAAACAGAGGTGGCTAACTTCAAAGCACCCATGTCAATGGAAAATAGATGCATGGCTGCTGAATCATACACCAATGCACTGTACGAACATGTACATAAATGCATGGAACTAGCCATATCCAACAGAACCAAGACACTCTCCTCCAAAAAAAGTCAATATGGTGGTCCCCTGCCATTAATAAACTCTACAACAGAAGGAAGAAACTGTTGCGGAAAAAGGTGAAGTCCCAAGAATGGAAAAACTCCCTTATTAGCCTCAACAAAAAGTTGAGATCCCTAATCAAAACCTCTAAAGCCAGCTATGAAGGCAGAATTGCAGCAGACACTAAAACAACCTCAAAGCCTTATATAGCTATATCAAGAATCTCCATGACAATATCCAGGTGTGCTCTGAGTTACTGCATAATAGTACCTCCTATACTGAGCCAACAGATATTGCAACATACTGACTGACAGATCCAGTGCCAACTTTACCCGCCCCCCAAAGGACCAATCACAATACCGGAGGAATGCCAGGCATCCAGTATTACTGCAGCACAGGTTAAAGCTGCATTGTCCAAGGCCAAGAATACAGCTTCCATGGGACCCAACAATATCCCTGGAAGTGTTCTACATGAACTACAAAGTGAACAGTCACCACCTCTGTGTGCCCTGTTCAATCACAGCCTCACCTCAGGCCTTGTCCCTACCAAATGGTGCACTGCTACATTCATCACTCTCCATAAAGGGGGAGCGACAACAGACCTTGGGAATTATCGCCCAATTAGCCTGACGAGTCTGATATGTAAGGATATGGAGTGCATCATCATGGACCTAATTAACAAGGATATAGGGAATCTCCAAACTCTAGATCCCATGCAATTTGGTTTTGTGAAAGGTAGATCATGCCTGCTCAACCTGGTTGACTTCTTTGAGTCAGTCACCAGAGCTGTGGATGAGGGCAAGGCAGTTCATACAGCCTACTATTCCCAACTCAAGAATTATTGATAAACTCACCAAACTAGGCATCAACCCCTATATCTCTAGGTGGGTTGCAAATTAGCTCACAGATAGAAACCACAGTGTGAAAGTAGCAGACTCCAAGTCAGACTGCTCACCATTCATGAGCGGAGTCTAACAGGGATTGGTCCTGGGTCCTCTCCTGTTTGGCATTTACTTCTCAGAAGTCAAGGCCAACACAGAGGGACTTTGGCTGACCATGTTCACAGATGACTGCAAGCTGGGAGCCATTATTAACTCCTCAAGGGATGTAGACATCCTACAGAAAGGCCTCACTGAGACCAGTGACTGGTGCCAAAACAATGGCCTTAAGCTTAATGCCAAAACATGAGTCGTCATCCCCTTTGGGAAAAACTCACTTCCCACTAATTACCACATCGATGGGAGCCCAATGAACACTGAAGGCATTATAAGAAATATGGGGACACAGGTTGATAGCAACCTCTCCTTTGACCAGCACACTGCCACTGTGGTCATAAAGTCCTATGTGGCACATCTCATTACCAAGGATTTTGCATCCAGGAAGAAGGAGGTCATCATCTCTCTATACTTCTCCCTCATTAGGCCATTCATCGAGTATAATGCCCCATTTGGCATGTACCTCACTAGACACATGCAACAGCTGGAAAGGCCACAAAAGTACCTCATGAAGAGGCCTTAAACACATGTTCTACATGGGCAGATTCAAAAATCTCCAGCTATTCTCTGTCTCATATAATCTACTCCTTGACTTACAAAGCCATGTCTGACCTAACTCTGTTAGAAATGCTGCATATAAAGAAATCCCAATCCCTCCACACCACATGCTCCAGAGACCTCAATTTCATTACCACAATCAACAGAACATGCTGGAGGGACAGGTTCATAACCCAGAGACTGCCCATGCTCTGGAATAGACTTTCCATACATGTCAAGCTAAGCACTTCACTGGCCTTCTTCAAGGGAAATCTTGATGAGTGGATGGGAAATAAAAAGTTCACCCTGGGGATCACTGCAGTAGCTCTTCTTGATAGAAGCACTGGGAACTAACATTTGGTGGCGCGATGCCAGGGCACTTCTGTGGGCTAGGCTTGTAAAGGCTCCAGGGCCATTAGCCTAGTACACACCTATGAACCTATGTGGGTTTGTTGCTGTTATTTGCTATGCGCGGGGTACAGATGCATCTATGCATCATTTTACATGCTGGTATAGTGTAGTGGTGTAGATTTATGCATATTTAGTGGAGTTAACTGGGTTTGCTGGGGATTTGAAGCTTGCCAATATAGCACTTAGGAGTAGGTAGTTTGTCTTAAAGAAATTTCTAAAGGTACCTTGGGTGGAAGGGATCTCTGGTTTCAGTTTTGTTTTGACCTAACAAGTGATGAAGATATGCAAGGGATGGTGCAAGATACTCCCATATTAGTAATGACAAGATCCAAGATGTTACTCTGATTAATTGTTCTAGGGCATTTCTGTTGACAGAACCCAGAATCTCTACGCTTGTGCACTAGTGGTGGTGTAGGTTTCACAGTCTATATTTGGATAGTTTAGATTATCTAGGAAAATGGTATTCGGTTTAATAATGAGTGATTCTAGTCCCTGTAGATAGGTGTTGTGGCTTTCATTTGTGAGGGAGGAAGTTCTACATCTAACTAATACATGTTATGCGATGTTCTGATGGTTATTTGCACATGAAGAAGTTCTAGAGCATCATGCTACTTTACCAGCCTTGATGTGAGTCTCTTCTGGATATAAATTAATACATCTCCACCCCCACCCCCACGCAGTAGCTGATCTACATGTGTGGAAGAAGTTATAGCCCAGCACAGCAGGAGTGTCCTCCACTGTTTTAAACTATGTCTCAGTCACTGCACAGATGTCAATATCTTCCAAGGTGAGAGGGCTTGTAATGACTGGATCTTTTTGTTCAGGTTCCTAGCATACCTTTCAACCTCTTAGAGCAAGAAATCTGGACAAAGCTATAAATAAAAGAGGATCAAACGCCAAAAAATATGGACAATTTTTAAATATCGGTCTTACAAACTTAGAAATTAATAAAATAACAGGTTTTGCATTAGCATGGATTTTTCTGAAGGGTATGAAGTCTGATACTTAAATGTCTGTCATTATTTTCTAACTTTAATCTTTAATGATTTGCCATTAATCTGCCAGAAAAACACAATTTTATGAAAAACGGACCACAAATATGAGGTAAAAATCTGGAAATTCTGCAAAAGTATGTACAGTTGAAATGTATAGTTCCTAGTACTGGACAGATTCATATTTTGCTTTGCTTGTTTCATTATGTTGGTAGGTTTATGAGGTTGGCATTGCCTAAAAAAGGCACCATTGTGATGGACAATGTCTTGGAAAATAATCAAAATGCTAGAGGGGACAGATGTAGACCATCCTGTGTAAAGCAGCCTGGTATGTCAATCATACCCTCCCACACTGATAAATATTGGACCCCCTTTGAATGATGTCAAAAACTATGTCAATTATTGAAGTAAATAATGTTTTGCTTATATCACGGCATCGTCCTTGGAGAAGGTAGAATGCTGCACAAAGCTAGGCTCATACCTGCCTTGCTAACATAGTCTGAGAGCGCCATCATCTCTCTCTTCATATATTCCAGGGAGGTACACCTCAAGTCACTGAAACTGACATAAACTATGACAGAGTCATACTGGCCCATGTTTTTCAAGACTTGAGCACATGTGTGATATGATGCATCTTGCAACCACACAAGCAACTAACTGTCACTCTTTCCTTGCTCAGCAGCCGGGTAAGAAGTACATCTGTATGTCTCACAATGGAGTCACCTATAACAAGAATGTTTGGTTGGGTTGATGCATGCCTTACAGGCTCAGCATCTGTGGCTTTGGGACCCCTTGCCCTATGTGAGGAGGTAGAATTAACTTGCCAAGTGTGTTTTTTTGCATGCATTGTGTTTTAGTGGTCTTTGACACTGAAGGCATTATAAGAAATATGGGGACACAGGTCGATAGGCAAGTTAATTTTTAGAACATCCACATATGATTGATTACATGTATTGTGATGGTCTTCTGTGTGGTTTACTGTTGACAGTTTTGGTGTGTGAAACCTTTTGCTTCCAAGGATATTATATATGTATGTCCTCATATACTGTGTTATGCTGTTTTAGTAATATATGATCATCAGACAGCATGACACAGTTCCTACACTGTCTCAAGATGCCCATCTCAATCAGTCTGGCTAGAGAAGTTGAGATGAACTGCTTGTCCATGTTACTGACAGGAATGACGCTGGGGGCAGGTAGAGCTGGATCCAGCACTAGGCAAACTAGGCAGTCCCTTAGAGCCCACTGGCCGGTAGGGGGCCTGCTGGCCCAAGGGGTTGACACAACATTTACCTGTTTAAAAAAGTAAACATCTTCTTTAAAGACATTTTTCTTTAAGAATGCTATTACATCCCTGCAAGCAGGCACATGTCAAAACATGCACATCTACTGTTTGTTGCTTGCTTCTTCTTTTCTTTTGCAATTTCACACATGGAATTTAAACTACAATGTTCCTGTGGAGCAAAACAACAGATATTTTGGTAGGTGCTTCTTTCTGTCACATTAGAGCAGGCTGCTTGTGATGGAACAGATAGTTTCTGGCTGCTGTTACTTTTGTACATTGGAAAATTGTAGACTAGACTCAACATTCTAGGTACGAGTGTGTGTGTGCGTGTGTGTGTGTGTGTGTGTGTGTGTGTGTGTGTATCTTTATCTGAAATGACCTAGTTAAGAATGGTAGGTTACTTAATTTATACATGCTCAAACCCTGTACCTTGGATACAGGAGACAAGGGCCCGAGTCCTCTAAATCAACCATACCTCTCAACTTCCTAACACAAGAAATATGGACAAAGCCTTAAATAATGGGTGGAGAAAGACTCAAAAATAGGGATAGATTTTAAATAATGTTCTTACTTATTATTTATTTATTTATTGGAATTTGTTTACTGGGATAGTCCACTGGGTCAGAAAGACCCCAGTTTCAATGGAGGCCCATGGAGAGAAGCTCCACAATACAATATAAAATATAAAATAAAGATATAAATTTAAATTTGAAATAGAATAGAAGCTGACATTTGTACATAAACAGGCATACAGAAAAGTAAATAAGAATTAGAAACAGTACAGTTGAAAATAAGATTTGAAAATAGCACCAATTAAACAATGGTATAATACATAGTAAGGGAATTTAGATACGAATGGTGAACATTCTTATAAACTTAGAATGTTGTAGAATAACAGGTTTTGTTTTAGCTTGCATTTTCTGAAGGATATGAAGTCTGAAACTCAAATGTATGCCATTTAGTGACTTCATTTCTCTGTAGTTTGCCAGTACAAAACACAAAGTTTAGGTGGAGGAGTCCAAAAATATCATGTAAAAATCTGAATACCTGCAAGGCATGATGCCACTGACTACCTCAGTGCATTTTCAAGGACTTTTGAGCTTCAAAGGAGGAGCTACTCATGCCGTTTTCAATGTGCAGATGTTTTGTTTACCAAATGGTCATCACTGTGCTTTAAAACTAATAATGCTAGTAGCACAACAGGTACCATATTTGCTCTTGATACAGAAGACTGTAGGTTCTACTCCCACACCATGCAGATGGATTGCTGATACTTTGTTGTACTCTTAAGGAGGTGGAGATGCTGCAGTCCTGAGTGTGTCCTCTTTTGGATGAGATGCCTAGTAACTGTGAACCTGTTATCAGCTTGCCATCCACTCCCTATTGCAATATTACCAGCTTACTATTTTTTTAATGTAACATAGGCAATTTATTCTTCATGGGCAGCAGGCACTGAATTTGTAGATGAAACATTGAAATATAAAGTTGTTTGCTAGCAGTGAGCTCTTAATTAATTACAGATCTTTTTAACGTGGCAGTATTCAGGTGACTTTTACTTCTGCAGAGATTGTGCACATTGACTGATATTGGTAGATTGTAGTGACAAAAAGTTTGAGTGGCCTTTTATGGTTGAAATGTTCTGAGATAGGCAGTTTTGTCATTATTGATTCACACATTTTGTTTCATTGCTTACTGGAAAAATGTTCAAAACCACAAATTTAAAACACACTCTGATAAGTGGTGCTGGTATTATATAAATAATATAATTTAATACAATCAGGAAGCTGAATCAAAGAACACAAGCACATATGCATGGTCCTAAAAATGTGTGCAAGGGGCCTATGGTTTGAAAACAACCCCTTGGTAAACTTAATCTGCTAATGGCCAGATGCATTTTCTTTGAATGTGGGTTTCAATGTTGTTTCAATGGATGTGAGCTTCAAGGGCAGAGAAGTTTACTGTTAATGCTAAGTCTGTTTTCATTGTGAGACTATATTGTTTTGTTTAGTGAATGTCTATCAGTGTTTGTGCTATACAATTTGAAATAAAAGTTTTAAATTAAATTCAAATATTTGCAATCATAGAAGTGAAGAAGAAAGTTGTATGCGTACTGAAAGGTTTGAACAATGTTTATGGTAATTGGGGAGAAACAGCCAAGTAATGGGACACTAGAATGGCTGGAGGGGATGCTGAGGGGGGGTCTATTATATGTGCAGGGGGGCTGCTGTGTGTTTGTAGGGGGACCCCATTCCATTATCATGCCAAGGGCCCCAAATGACCATGATCTGGGTCTGGGGGGGGGGGTAACTATAACTGTTTAAACTTTGGTTTTAGAATGATGTTTGGGTAGACTTGCTACTAAATATTTACATTTCAATACAAAACAACTAGCCTGGAAATCTTCTTCAGCCACCATCAATAACCTATAAATTAACTATAGTAAAAAAAAAAAAAAAAAAAACTTACTAATTTGATACTAAAATCAGTACAAGCAGTATCATTACACTCAGTATTAAGCAATTTTATTAAAGGTCTTTTAGTCTGACTCGTAGTTTAAGGGGATAGACTTTGCAAAATGATACTTATATGCTTATTGTCAAAAGCCAATAAACCAGGAGACAGAAGGAATTATGTTGTCAAATTATCATAAGAGGCAGGCAAGAACAGATACAGTGAGTTTAAGAATACAACTATGACAAGGTGGGTGGGAAGAAAAAACAACTAGACCCTTAGCTATGAGCTGACTGGCCCAACTTCTTTCATTCATTCATACCATATTCACTTTGTCCTGCTCATGGTTGCTGAAAAGCTGTAGTAACTTCATATTATGTAGTACTTCTGTCCTATAACATGCACTGTTTTTACATAGAATGCACAGATTTAGCTGTGCATCATATCACAAAATCACTGACCTGTATTGTACAGAAATGAACATAGTCATCCAAGAACAGAGATTTAAAAACCTGCACTGATATTTAAAAACAAAACAAAAAAATACAATGTCAGCAGCTGTTACATTCAGCATATACTCTAGATAAAATGAGTTAGTGGTATCAAATGTAACAAATCTGTTTTAAATAAAATAATTTTATATTAAATAGATGACCTGAGCAGCAAACGGAGTCACCATCCCTGGGCTTTTCTTAGAACCCTAGTTCACAAGCTACCACTTGACTTGTCCCCTTTATATTCTATCACTGTCTATGAGGCAACATCAAAGCTACTGAAATCCCCTAAAACTACCATATCTACACTACATGCTAACAACTAAAGTAAATGTCAATAGATTGCATATAAAACACAGACAAATATGCAATGTCAAAACACCCTTGTTTACCTAAAGCAACACCCTGAAACTCGTCTATACTTAATTTTTAAAAGAAAACTAAAATAAAAGAAAAATAAATGAAGATATAGACTGCATTTCTCTTCACTTCAGCTTCCCTCATTACTCATACAAAATATATACCCCCTACCCTCCCAAAACAATATTGCCTAATTGGAATAAAACATGTTATAGACCTCATTATGACTAATTAATTAAAAATAAGATAACTAGAAAACATAACTAAAATATTAAAGCTAATAAATCTTGAGAGAATCCAGTTCAGTATGTTGCTATCCATGGATGATAGATTCAGAAATCGTGGCCATAATTTTAAGTTTTGACACAGTTATGGAAGTTTGACAAAAGTACTGTTAAAAGGAATGAGCGCACCATTTCAATTAGCTGACTGTTATTCAAGGTTACAGCTTTTTAACTGTGTGAAATTTTGGGAGCTTTCTGTCAATGTGCTCACCATCTTTTGCACAACTCTATTTGCAATTTTAATTTTGCAGTTATTTCTGCAAATTACAATTTGGATTTCAGTTGCTTAAAAGCCACATCATGACACTCAATTTTGCACATTGACTGGCCATGTGCAGGGTTTGTGCAATTCAGAGGCATGCACACAAACACACACACACACACACACACACACACACACACACACACACACACACACACACACACACACACAGCAGCAGTGCTGCTCATGGTAAATGCTAATTTCCATATAATCAAATCGTAGTGAGTGAGCCACAATATTAAAATAAGTTATGCAGTGTATGTTAATGAGGCATATCAAGATGGCAGAAACTTTGACTTCTAGTACCTCCAGTAAACTGTTCTCTATGTGTAGGGGATTCAGTGTCACATTCCCTGTAGCTGACACTCACATGCTCACATGCACGCTGTACTCACTGACTATGCCATTACATGCTTGTCTTTATCATTAGAAGTTGCAGACCCTCCAACATCAGGTAGTGGGAATTCCACAGTGATTGTGCTGGATAGAGAATTACCTGTGAACACCAAAAAGCGCAATATCCTGTGTAAATATGACCAGTACCACAGGCATACATCAAGGTCAGTTGTAGGAATAACAGCATTTTGAAACCAAACAGTTTAAGTATCATATCCTGTGCAGATGGCTATGCAGTTGGAATCCCTGATGTCCATGTATAATCCGAATTAGACAACTTTAGTAAATTTGTCAGTGAGTAATGGGTCAAGAGGAATTATGTCTACTGTTACTAAGGAAGTGCTCTACTTACCCGGGTCATCTTCAGTGGATAATCTTGCTTCACTAATCTCCAGTACCACACTGTGGAACCATGTGTAGATATCAATACCTCTAACAGAGGCAAGAAACTCCACCATTGGAGGTGGCTTAACTGATGGCTAACCTCCTGTCGACCTACCTTCCAATGCCAGTGGAACTGCTCTTTTTTTCTACAGCAATGAGTAATGTCAGTGGCCCTGTAGTGGACCAGTTCATAAGTTTGATCCTGGCCATTAACAGCATTGATGTCCACTTCCATTTCTTTCCAGGTATGCCCTCAATACGCTTGGTCAGCAGTATGCTGCCTAAGAGCCATCAGCCATTGAATGGGGGGCCTGGAGTAACTCCTCATTCTCTGTATGAGAGAATTTTATTTTATGGGTAACATTTTGAGCAGAGTCACCAGTCATTTACTGTTTACTGTCCTGCTTAATCATTACTCTGTGGGCATGGAACACAGTGGTATTAGCAAGGTGCTCCCAAGTGGCCAGAAAACATTTATGATGAACTGATCAACAATATGAGGCAAAAATATGGACAATCTCCAAAATTTCAGCACAGCAAAAGTTATGTGCTTTACACAACATGGTATTGCAAAACTGGCTTGAATATGCTCACATGTACTCTGAGTACTTTCTGATCCATATGTTTCCCATTGGGCTTAACAATTATTCAGCTAAACAACTGCCTTATTCTTGTGGTATTCCTCTCAACTCATTCAATAACCCATAAAAGCAATGTTAAAGTTAGTTCATTATACAGTTAAGTAACACAGGAGGTAAAAATAGCCAGAGCTTTATAAATGAAACTGAAAAACAGAAAACTTACCTTATACAAGCTGAAATTCAGCACTTCTGAGAAATTAGTACAAGATTCACCTGTTGCAGGTTTTGACAGTTGCTGCTCTATGGATTCTTCCTAACACAGTGAGGCTCATTGCTTCCCCCATACTTATATGACCCAAATTGGGGTACCTGGATGCAGTGATTATGCAAATGAGTAAGAAAACATTGCTGTTTCTGAATAATTCATTTTTTGCATCATGCTGAAAGGCTAAATTTCATTGTTAGTGCTACACAGCATCATAGACATGCCTTTCTACCTGTGGTCAGCACTTCACAAATGTGGTACACCGTATGGCTCTAGGGGAGTATATGTAATTCCTTGTCTAACCTAATGGTAATGGAGTAATTGTAAAGTGGGCTTTATTCACAGACATAAACAGAGACAAAATTGCTATGTTTAGCCTTGCTGTACAATAATTGGACATTGTCATATAGTACATATATTGGACTGCCCTCACACAGGTCATGCAAGTTAGCTGCTTGATGATGTGTGCCAGATGGCATATTAGAGTATGGGTGTGGGTGATAGGTATCTGCCATATTTAACTGTCATTTCTCATTTTAGTCATGTCCCCTA
This sequence comes from Protopterus annectens, assembly GCF_019279795.1. Classification (NCBI taxonomy): domain Eukaryota; kingdom Metazoa; phylum Chordata; order Ceratodontiformes; family Protopteridae; genus Protopterus; species Protopterus annectens. The sequence continues at coordinate 333,761,448 of NC_056748.1, read as the reverse complement.
AAGGTCAAGACACTGCACCTTTCAGAATGAAGAGGCTACTGGAGTGGGGTAAGAAGGCCCTTTATTCATGATACAGGCCTGTAGTGTTCTGTTATAGGCTGTGGCATGTGCAACTGGCATCCTGCGCACAGGTCAACAATGTTTCCCCCATTACCAACATGTTATGATGCCATCCCAGCCTTCTGGGATGGTGGGAGGATAAGGTTAAAAGGTTAAAGCTGAAGCACTTCAAATGTATTGTAAGTAACCATTATGTTACTTGTGTATACAACCTGACACTGTGTTCCATCTATATATCTTTCATACTCTTATTTCTTTCTCCATAGCCTCAGAAGCTATTGCAGAGTGTGAAGTTACACAGGAAGAGGAGAGAGCATCTTAGAGAGGGTCATGGTGAGGATACGTGCTTCATATAGAACAAGTTTAAATGTCCACAGTCTGACGAACTAGTATATGTACAGTCTGCCAAAGTATAGCTTTTGTCCAGTACTGGAACTTCTCTGTTAAGTTCCATAGTTTAAATGTAGCAATATGACAGTCTGATGCTGTTACTCTGTGTGTGTGTGTGTGTGTGTGTGTGTGTGTGTGTGTGTGTGTGTGTGTGTGTGTGTGTGTGTGTGTGTGTGTGTGTGTGTGTGTGTGTTTGTTTCTCCCATTGCACATATTGATGTTTGTGTCTTTGATTACCCATATGGTCACTGTTAATTTAGTAGGTGTTTGCTGTACTTTTTTTTCATTGCATCTGTACATTTCTGCCACCTTACACACTCCCTCAGTATACATTGCTGATGTTATTACTACGTATGTGCAACAGCGTTCAGTCAGATTGTACAAGTAGCTCAACACATTAAGGCTCTGCCTTTCAGATTGTATGTGCTAATGGCTGTGGGTTTGCCTTTCACACTTAGTTGTTGCGCCATCACTGATAATTTATGGTGGGTACTTGCTGTATTTCTAAATGAAAGACCTACAATGTTGTAAGGAGGACATATGAGCTGCATTTTACACTGAATGTATACATTTTTCTCACACACACCCTTTCTGAGCATACTTTGCCTGATGTCATTAATGTCTTGACTACGGGCTTTAGTCAGGCTGCACACATTGCTCAACATGTTAAAGCTTGTGAGGATAGCGGTTAGTTTGATTCCTCTGTTGACCTTATATTGTGCCATCACTGGACTGCTGCTGTTGCTCTTTCAAGCATTTTTCACCCAAAGTATGTTTAACATTACTGTAGTAAAGATGTGTATGGGCTGCACATTTTCATTGTCTCTGTACTTCCCTCCCTTACCCTTTTTCTAGCTATCCTTTATCTTACTTGCCAGGCCACAATTAGCATAATGGTTAAGGTCTTCCCTCCCATGCACAAGTAAAAGGTTCAGATCTCACCTCTGGCCAATGTCTGTATGGAGTTTGAATGTTCTCCTTGTATCTCTTTGGGGATCTCACCATCTCCCAAAAACATGCTGTGCGTTTCCACCTCAAACTCACCCAAGAATGGAGTTGTGGGGAGTGTACAGACTCTAGATAGTGCCTATCAGGGGAACAGTTGTAAAGACCAACCACTTTGGGCATCAGCTGTTGTGCACAGTATCCTCTCTATAGAAGAACATGGATCACAGACTGGACACTGTGTCAGGACTAGCAACTTGATGTTGTAAAAATTGTCTCAATTTGATTTGGTTGCAATGACCAATGTTGACAAAAATGGGCATGGGTATTTGCAGGGGATATTTGGGTTGAGGACCCAGTCTACGCTTATCTATGCCAAGGACGTATGCCTTGGTGGTAGGGATATATTTGCCCCTATTGGCTAGTGCATTCCCTCTATAGAGCCCAGCAGCAATAGGCCAATAAGCTCCTGGCCGGCCAATGTCCAGTTGTCCAGGTTTGATTACCTGAGATAGCTCTGTTTAGTGAAAAGCTGCGTGTAAAACTAATCTTAAAGAGGCTGGACATCTACTACTCATGAGGAGGACAGACTAGAAATGCTGTATGAATTGTGGTGAGGGAAAGGCTTTAGAAGACAGTAAGGTATGTCATCAGAATTAGTGACAGATTCATGGTGATCATTTTCCAATGTAAGAACAGGACAGTATTCATAATCTCAGCCTAATCCCCACAGCAGAGTTATGATATTAAGGTCAATCAGGCAGCAGTTGCAGGACCTACTAGGCAAAGCAGGGCAACATGACCTAGTGTTGATAATGGGGGACCTAAACACAGGCACAACAGGATATGAGGATTACCTGGGTCCTTATGGGTGAGGAAACAGAAATAAAGAAGGAGCATCCATTCTAGACTTCAGTCTGGCAAATGGCTTGATAGTTGCCAACATATAGTTCAGCAATACAGACTGTCACAAGATCACATACAGGAGTGGCCAACATGCAACTCAAATAGGCTTTCTCTTAATAAGGAAAGGGCATGGGACTGGAATCAGTTATTGCAAAGTTATCCCCAGTGAAACAGTTGGCCAGCAGTATAAAAGACTTGTTGTCAAAATCAGCTGAAAGCAATGTTCAGAGAAGGCACTAAGGTCATCAGAGAATAGGCTGAAGACTTGGACATTGACTGGAGAGAAAACGCAAGAGTTCGTGGAATTACTTAGGGCTGTAGCACCCAGGAAGAAGAGGAAATAGCTAGTGTTGAAGAAGAAGAAGCTGGAGGCAATGCCTCAAAACAGCATGAATGAGGACTACAGAACAGATATGTGACTGAGCCAGCTATGGAAATAATGTACATACAGAAAGCTGGTGGTGGAATGCTGAAGTCCAGGAAGTTATCAAAAGAAAAAAGGAGTGCAGGAAAAAGTATGAGATAGAAAAGGCTAAGAAAGAATACTGGTTGACTAACAAATAAGCTAAGGCAGCAGTTGCAATAGAGAAAAACAAGGCATCTGAGGCCCTCTACCAGCTTCTGGAAAGTGACTTGGTAGATGCCATCAAGAAGGTTTACTATCATTTCACCGATTGCACTTCAGGCAAATTATCAGTTCTACTAACCAGAGAAATGAAAACAAAAACAGCGACCAACAAAAAAGTCGAACGTGCAAGTGGAGAATTTTCGAATTAGACACAATTCAAAAATTCACCACACTTCTGCAACTGCTATTACTGTGCACCACACAGTAAAGAACATTTTTGCAGGGGGGCAAGCCCCCCACACCCCCTGCTACTTATATATATATAAACTCAGTGATTGCACTACAAAGAGGGAAAGGGTACATTTCCCGATCCCCACTATAGTGCGATCTGCATTAAAATGTAGAAAGTCACAACATTGAATGCTGTAGTGCATTTGCTGTTGTGCATTTCTACATTTATTTATTCGTTCTTTTGATACTATTGAATTGGGCATTTGATCTAATGTAAATTGAACAAAGTCTGATCACCCATTTGATAGTAAACCCATCAAGAAATTCTAACAAGTTACAAGGTAAAGACAGAAAGATATATAAGACAGTCAAACACCCTTCATAAGGGATGCCAGCAACAACTTGCTCACCAGTCCACAGGATATCAAAGGCAGATGGAAGGAATACTTCCAACAGCTTCTGACTGAAGAAAAATGCACAAAAGCTGTACTGCCCCAGACAAAGCAAATGATGAAAGAAAAGTAGCAGCCCACTATAGAACTAAGAACAGCACAATGGAAAATAAAGTCAGGGAAAGCAACAGGCACAGATGAGGTTACTGCAGATACAATCAAGATTTTGGGTAAGTTACAGGAGAAATGGCTCCTGATGGTTTTCATAGCAGTATGGAGTGAAAAGTGTCCCTGATGGCTAGCAAATAAGCATACTACTAGTACAGAAACCTGGCAAGTGGTTTAAATGACAGTGTGTCTATTGCTAATGTTTTAAAATTGTGTTCTTAGTTTAAGAACATTTTAAGTGTGTGTATCATTTTAAGTATGTTTTAACTTTAGGTTTAATCATGTGTATAGAGTGGTGGGGGAAAGCATGTTTGATTGGTTTCTGCTAACATGTGATCTTTTCAAGAGGGTTATTTAAACCAAATGTGATTTACTGTTACTTAGAGTCTGATGAAGTCTGTCTGTTACACACCAGACAAAAGTGCTAAATCTTTTGTGTTAGTAATAACAAATTCAGTTTTCCTTCATCTGACTGGCTGCATCTACATTTTCATCTGTTTGTTGCTTGGTTCCTAGTGGATTTGTGATAGCAAAGCAGAAACCCAAGTAGTCTCAATTGCAGAGAAGGTCAAACAGAATAGATTACTGTGGTTTTGGCATATGTTTAAGAAAGTCAATCTGGCAAGGAAGATTTGCAATAGACAGGTAGATGGCAAGAAGAAACTAAGGTGTCCAGCAAAGAGATGGATGGATTATGTGAGAGAGGATGTACAACAGTCAAGCATGACTATCAATGAAGGTAGGACAGTGGCATTGAATTGAGAGAGATGTGATAGTTGCTGCAATAACCTGACCACATGCAGAAAATGGGAAAAAGGGAGCTGATGATGACTTTGTATTACACACATTTATTTTGTCTATTATTTTGTTTCTCTTAATTTATTTTAAAAATATATGTAACAGCATCTAAACCTATACCCATTGTTCTGGCAATTCCTGCTGGACCTCTACAGGTGGCGCCATCACCTGCAACATCTGTGGCTGATGCTGCCTTGGTCCTATGGCTGCAACTCAAGTGCTATGTGCTGTTCCTACACAACTGCCTTTAATGATATCACCTTCTAGCACTCCATTGCTCTTCATTGTTAATCAGCTTTGAGTTTTGTCACAAAAAAAGGTAAACAGTTGTGCACTGTCCACGACCATGCCTGCTATCTTTCTGAATCCCTGCCTCAGCGTTGAAGACTTGTCACACCATTATTTGATTCAAGAAAACCTTTATTTGTCATTGTTCCTATAATATAAATGAACCTTACCTTAAAGACAGAAACAGGTGTACACTGTTCTTGCTAATACACTATGTAACTATTAATGCATTATTGGAAGACTGAATACATGTGTGTATATATATTCTATGTGTTGTGGTGTTATACTATTTTAATTGTGTTGCATTGGTGTATTAGTGACATTTGTATTTCATGAATGTTTTGAGTTTGTGTGTGTGTGTCTGTGTGTGTGTGTGTGTGTGTGTGTGTGTGTGTGTGTGTGTGTGTGTGTATATATATATATATATATATATATATATATATATATATATATATATATATATACATACATATTTATTTTATATATTTGTTACCTGGGTAAGTTGACTGGATACAAGAGTCATTTTCCCACTTGACCCAGGAGACTGTCTAGTTAATTGACTTGCTCAGTCACACATTAGGCATATGAAGGTAGAATTAATCGAACCCTGTTTGGATTTAGAAAGTAGCTGATTAACAATTCAAAACAAAAAAAATCTTGTCATGACAGTGGGTTTGTATTTTGGATGGATTTTTATGTTGTTTTGTTTGAATGTGGAAATATTTCAAACTGAACATGCATGTGTGTGTTGCTTTGTACTATATTCTGTGTGTTGTGGGTGGCCTTGTTCTTTGTGAGTAGGTATTTTAGGGAACTTTGTACTTAAATATATGTTTTATTTTTTTATAATGTAATACATGCAGTTTTAATTTATTGACTTCTGTCTTTTTATTTTATAATTCAGATTTCAGTAGTTTTAGTCTTAGTAATTAATTTTTATAAGTAGATATGGTACACTTCCTGTTTATTATTATATCAGTTTATTATTGCATTTATTTATTTATGAACACTGAACCTATTATTGCAATGTCTTTTTTTCCCTTTTCAATCTTCTCATTTTTTACAAGTCGCTCAAGCAATGGCATTTTAATGTCTTTTTATTGTTTGCTGTGCCTGTAGTTTTAGTTCTTCCATCCATCCTTTAAACTTGTTTTTTTTTAGTTTGTTGTAGCAGGCTGTTTGTTGTAACTGTGAAACGTCATTACAAGTGGTCAATTATCTGAGTACGTTCTGATTGTTGTAAGTATTTTGCAGAAGCTATGGCTGTTCTAATTCATTAATTTTTTTATTATTTTTTTGGGAGGGGGGCAGGGACATAACTCCAAAAATGTTGTAGATCAGAATTCAGGATATACTCTGAGATTTTGTAGTTTTAGACTTTATATGCTTTCCAGAGTCTGCACTGTCAGTGCAAGCAGTTTAAGGATCATAAATATAGTTCTTAGAATTTCTATATGAACCCACTATAGGGCATTTTTTTCAGTTCTTTCAAGTTGTCATTTTTTATTTCATTTTTCAATTATTTTGCAGTTTTTTATTATATATGCTTTCCTGTTTAGTTTTATCAGTAAAACTAGCCCTTCTGCTAACTATATGTACAATGACCTGTTCATTTTACATCACTGGGGGCAAGAACTGGTCATGATGAACCTGCCATCTAAGTAGCCATGACATGACTTTTTTGTACATTTACCCCTGTCGTTGCTGAATTAAATGAATACTTGCCTTACAGTGCCTTCATCTTTTTGCATGTAGGCGTGGAATATGTGTCTGTGTGTGTAGCCTCACTTTCCCCACACATGCCTCATGAATACAACCTTGTGGATGTGGCTTGAGAAATGCCAGCACATATCTCCAGTCTGTATGCTGCATGCCACAAACCCCTCTGCCTATCTCTGTCTTTATATCTCTGTCGTTATGTCTCTGTCTTTATGCCTCCCTCTTTCCAGCAGATGCCAGCATTCAAGCAATCCAGACGTCTTTCCTTCCTCAAGACTCAACATTTGGGTTGTTTATTTCAATCCTCCTTTGCAGGCTCATCTGTCACCTACATTGGTAGTTGATCCTGAGATGCTGTCGGGGATTGTATTCTTCTGCGTTTCAATGTATCTCAGTGCTTTTTTTATGTCTTTTTTCATTTTTTTGTTGTTACTGTGTGCCATAGATTATTTTACTGATATTTGTGGAGTGTTTATTTACTGGTTCTGTGTGATTATAGCTGCATGTTTTAGTTGGTGTTATGTTGGCTATGGTAGTATTCATATAGTGGTCTTTGTTGTAATATGTAGTTGCAGTTTATTAGAGGTTTAGATGTATTTATACTGTGTTGCTATTATGTTTTCTTTAAGTGGGGGTAGTTTTTTAAGTGTTGATGCTGTACATTTTCTGAAATTTTATGGAATGTTTATTCCATTTTAAGGATTTCTACTGTTCTTTGTACATTTTTCTCCAGAACTTGTTTAAACCTTGCAATATTGTACTACAATTTCATGGAGCTTTTTTCCTCAAGCCTCCACTGAAAATGGGCAGTGTACCTAATCATACTTTCTTGGTATACAAAAGCAAATAAAAATAAAAAAATAAATAATTTCAGGTTTTTGAAGTTGTGAATATTCCTGTTTTCTCCCCCATTAAACTGAATAGGATTTTTTTTATGTTGTATTACTTCATATTATTGAATATAGATTTCATGTAGTTCTCTGTAGTGTTGCATGTTTGTGTTGTACTTCTTTGAATGTTTAATTTGCTTATATTTGTTTCTTTACTATGTATATTATAGTTTGGCGCTGTAGTCTGCAGGGCTTATTTTCTATTAATATCTTTGGAAATGTTCTAGGCTCCCACTTTTTTTTTTTTAGGATTTTTGAAATGTTTTAGGACACTGTAATACGCAGGTACATATTTTGGATAATCTGATCAACCTATACATATTTTAGTATTTGCACTTTATATTACTGTATATGTGTTTAATCTACCTCTGCTATAGATAGATAGAACAAAGGATGGATAGGTAGATAAAATGATACATAGCTAGATAGAATGACAGAGAGAATGATAGATAGATAGATAAAATGATAGATAAATGGACTGATTCATTCTAGTGTTCATTAGGAAGAAAAGTACAAATATGTTGTGAATTAAGGTGGATGATTTTATGTTCATAATTACATATTAGGGATGGTGATGTGGCCACAGTCCGTAGCTTCTTACCAGCAAGTAGATTCACTTCTGCAAGTACAGCTCTGTAACTAAGATATAACGATTTCTGCAGACAGCTTCACTGTCCATTAATGCAGTCACTGAATTATAAGAATGCCCTTACACAAACTGTGTATCCCATTTGTATATGTAATAAATGCACTGTCTGCATGGTGTGTAATAAACTATCACCTCTATAACTGTATTTCACTCAGGTGTCAATGAATGAGGAGCTGGCATATCTCTGCATTCCCTGAAATGGCCTTATCCAGTGTGAATCATGTTTCTAAATTTAACCCAGAGAGTTGGTCCATGGAATATCATCTACTCTTTCAATGTCAGATAGTTGCATGAGTTGAAGTGTATTAATTAAACAACTCATTATAAGTTGTTCTACTAAAGTCTATCATAACTCTGTCATTTTGTTTATAATTGGCATTAAAGACATGCAGATGGAGATACCGATATTCATTTGTACTACATTCCGAGTGCTGTCGGCACCAATATCATTAGCTCATCCTTTGTACAGTATCCATCACTCTGCTTGCAGAGCTTTGTAATAAACATGCACTGCAGCCTTACAGAACAGAAAAACATGAAATAATAAGGGCAGAAAAGAGACTTATTAATATAGTACCATAAACAAACACACATAATTGTGTTCTTTTCATTCATTAAGTGAAAATACAGCTGTTAAAGTTCAGTTATGATTGCATGTTAATGTTCTTCAGAAGCTGTCATTTGTGATACTCATAAATAATCTGAAACTTAGAAAAACTTAAATGCAAGTAACGTGTTTTCCTTTAGTTTTTTAGTTACATTGTCACAATTGTCATGCAGAAAGAAAATTAATACCCTTGCAAATAAAAACAATATTTTATTTGAAATGCCAACATATAAGTTTGTCTCATACAAAATAAAGTTGTAAGTAGAGAAGCAGCTTACATTCGGAATTTGAGTTATTTCTGTGGCTAAAGCAAAACAGGATATTAGGCTTCTGACTTTTCCAAATAGAGACAGTAAAATCCACATACACTTTCAAGTCATAAATAATTAATGTAGCTGCTGACCAGTAGATGGTTGTCATTGTTTAATGCTCTTTAATGATATGTTTGCTGGATCTTAAGACCTGGTTGAATATTTTGAATTCAGATAATGTCCAAAAATGCCTCAGAATATTATTTTTCACTCTTAAGTTCTAGTAATAAATATAGTTTATAATTTTAAAGATAATATATGACCAGGTGAAAAAACCCTCAAGCACCATAGTACAATAAAACATGATGCTTTAATTGAGTAACATGTCATTTAAAGTCAAGTAACATTATTTTAAGTAATATGCTTAAGAACAGCTAATATTGCTGTTGCAAATAGATTATATCTATGCTAATATTTCTAGAGGATTCCTCATTGGCATATAACTCATTGAGGAGCATAAAGAACATAACATGACTACTATATGTCCATGCCGCTTGAAAATACTGGTGATTAAATGTGGCATGGATACATGCCACCCTAAAACAGCACTGGTTGCATTTATTTATTTATTTACTTTTTTTTAAGTTTTGTATGTGAACTAACTCTGAACACTGACCTAGATGGACCATTTTCAAATTATGCCAGGGACGAACCTGAAAAAACAAAGATAACAAAATTAAAACCTCATAAATCAAAAGTAGCCACCGGAACAGTCAACTAATGAATGAATAAATAAAAGTGGGTGCAATCAGTTCCAGTAGTCAGCATCCAGCTTGTGCCCCCATATTTGCCAACTTGGTTCTCCTAGATTGGGAAAATGAGTTTATTTTTGATTCCAAATGGAGCAGGCTTATGACCTATTACTTCAGGTTCCTGGATGACATCTTTGTGATTTGGAAGTAACCAACAGGTATTGGAAGAGTTTAAGGGGTATCTCAACTCCTGTAGTGGAAATTTTAAATTTACATTCAACATGGATAAGGAGTCTATTTCTTATTTAGACACATTAATCACCTTAAAAGATGGTAAATTTAAGTCCAATATATTTAGAAAGGTAAACTTCAGTAACTCCTATTTACATTTCTCGAGCAATCATCCATATATACAAAAAAGGAACATAATAAAAGGTCAATGTATACGAGCCACCTGTATGACAACTGACTTATTAGATTTAGATAAGGAGTTAACAAAAATTGGCTCTTTTTTTTTTCAGACAGAGGATACCCTTGTGAAATGATATCTGATGTTATTGAATATGTGAGAAGACATTGGGGGACAAAGTATAAACCACTTTTAGGTGTTACCCCTGAAACAGATGTAAAAAATAATGAAAGTAATGGTAGCAATAGGAATGATACAGGGAAATATAGTAAAGCATGTGTTATAAGGTATGCACCTGAAAGTGCGGGAATTAAAGGTATAATCCAAAGGAATTGGAACATCTTAAGGGTTGAAGAAGACATTTTTAAAGTGGTAGGAGATAAACCAACTTTTGTTCATAGGAATGGTTATAATATGAAAAATCTTTTAGAAAAGAAATATAATAAGAGAGATGTATTTGGTGGGAATAAGGGTACCAGCAAATGTGGAACCTGTCAACAATGTCAGTACATTGTAAATTGTTCAAGTATAATGTTGGAAAATTATAACATTACTACCATTAGGTTTCAGAAGGGCAATTGTAGGTCTAAGAACTTGGTTTATTTGGCAAAATGTACCCAATGTGCCTGTTTTTATGTTGGCAAAACCACAAGATGTTTACGTAATAGAATATACGATCACCTTTACAGTATTAAGAAACAAGATGAAAATAACGCACTATGGAAACACATAAGGGATAATGACAGGTGTACTACCTTTCATTTTGGCATTCTTGAAAACATTAAATATAATATAAGAGGTGGAGATATTAAAAAAGCAGTGGGTGAAAAAGAAACCAGGTGGCAGATATTTCTAAATGCATCAGTCCATCCTGGAATTAATGAATATATATCAGTTAAACCTATTTTAGAATATCATGGATAGACTGATATATATATATATATATATATATATATATATATATATATATATATATATATATATATATTCCAGTAGCTGTGATTATAAGCACTTGGAAATCCTAAAACATATGTAGGACTAGAAATAGGTTGTTTTAAATTATTTTAACTTCACATTAAAATTTTGGTAAAATGCACACAAGGGATGTATTATGTACCTCATTGTGTTAGGATTTTTTGTCAAGATTTATAGGAATTGTATTACATGTTACAAGATTAGGTTCTTGAAAACAGAGACTAAATATTTATTATATATTATATTTGTATGTATAGGAGGGAGTTTGAATTCTTAGCACTGGCACTTTAAAAAGGTATTAAGAAAATCACCACATGTGACTAGCGTACGTGGATATATACTACTTGCATGAAAGTAGAATTAATTGTTCTGAAGAAGTCTTTATGTGAAGATGAAAGCGCTTAACAGTAATTTTATGAATTTTATGTGATTTTTAACAATAAACTGTTTTCAGTGACCACGGAAGTGACCTGTGGGTTATTACGGAGAGTGCTGGTGCTTTTGGATGCTGACTACTGGAACTGATTGTGCCCACTTTTATTTATTCATTCAAAATTAAAACCTCAGTTAGAGCGATAATTATATACAAAAAGGCAACATAATAATTACAATGATGAACCAAAAACTGGAGAAAAAACAAATGTGTGTGCTATACATAATACTGAAATAACTGCAGTATTTTGTGACTGTTTACAGCATATATACATTTGGATGTAAGCTGTAATGAAAGGGGAAGACTTGTGCAAAGAAGTTATGGGTGAATCCTGAAGATTAACAGAAGTTGAATAACAGGAAAGGAGTTCTGAAGATGACTAAACCAGGAGTTTAGTTATGTAGTCATTGGATAGATGAGTCTGTGGAGAATATACAGTCCAGATGTAGTTTGAAGAAGTAAGATGAAATCATCACTGGGTGTCAGCCAGACACAGTGAAATATCACCTTATTCAGGAACCACACTCAGCACCCAAAGTCTGACAACTAAAAGTAGTCCAGTTAAGTAGCTTTGAAGGGAGCAATCCCCCTGATCCCTAATTGTTGCAGCTGTGGAGGCTGGTGCCCACCATTCCTTGCAACATGAGCCTGAGGTTACAGAAATGCAAAGAAAAAGAAATAGCTGGTAACATAATAGCAAGTGATTTATCTTCATTGTGCTTCCACAACCACAAGCTTTGCAGACAAATAATTAAATGGTATTCTCAATGACTGAGGCTTATGATAATCCCTAGTACTTGGCACATAGCGTTGTTTGCTAGGTAGGACATGATAGGCCATGATTCCTTAACAAGAGCCATATTGATATATATATTGTTCCAGTTAATCTTTTTTACACTAACTATTTTAATGGCTTTTAATAAGCTTTAGATAACAGATTTATTAGCTGTTTTTGAAATTTACTTAAATACTTCAGTCTTGTTTGGAAGGGAGGGGGGCTGGTATCTACCCTTCTGTTTTTCTGTTTATCTTTTTTAGTACAATTATTTATATGGGCTTCTCTTCTGGAATAATTTTATAATTCTTCTTCCTTTTATTTTCCTTTGAGAAAAAGTATCTCCAGAAAAAGTACCCCCATATGTTTCCTCACATTATCAATTAACCAGTTCTTACAGGCCTCTCTTGCTAATCTACCTTCAATATACCATCAGAATATTGAAAATACTAAAGCTATAGATGTGCAGGTCTTATAAATAAATATAACAAGGATACATGTTGCATTCAAAATGCAGTCCACATACCCGATTTCATGACATTTTGTTAGACACTGCACAAGATATGGATTGTACACTAAGAATCACACAAATCTTGGAACAGTGACATTAATGAAACATGTAGTGTGGTTCTATTTATCTTGTACATCTTTGCTGAGCATATCTCTAATTATTCTAAAAATATAAGGCTTTTCATTTTCTTTCACCACTAAATTGGAGAAAATAGACTGATCCTGGCTACTGCTCAGCCTGTGAGTCAATAGTACTAAAAGTTTCAATTTGACTTTGGGATGGATGGGATGTTCATAAGAAAAAATAAGAAGAATAAAGCAGGTGAATGAAACTATTCAGAATAATGATTCATCATGTATAAACAATTTAAAATACTTAATAAATTCGCAATTAGAAATAATTGCGATTGTCTGATCTGTCTGCAAACCCTTGTACACCATGACCTGCTGCTATGGACATAATGTTCTCTTGTGTAGTATAGGGACAAATTTTTTTGGTAGTATAGGAACAATCTGGCTGGTAATGCTTGTCTGCTGTTTTGATTTCACAGGGACAGACATTGCAGTAGCCAACGCATAGGTCACAAGGAATGACAGGCATCAGACACCAGCATGAAGTAATGTGGCAGCTGAGCATGATGTAGATCGAGATCCATGTCTCTGTCTGGAACAAAAAATAGTCTGTACACCGCTCAGATAAAGGTCAGTCTAGCATTGCTGACAGCTCCTTGTCACATTTAAGTAAGAGAGAATTCATATCCGTGCTGCCTGGTGGAGCACAAAGATATCGAAGAGGTAGGATTCAAACAGACCCACCACAGCAAATATTAAGGTTAGGCACAGCATCTGTCTGTACAGTGGTTAGTAATAATGGAGGAGGTGAGAAACTACAAGGAGTGCTGGTCTAGAAAGACCACTGAAAAGCTAAAACAGTATTTGATTATATGTGTTATTCCAGGAATGCTAAGTTTTGATAGTGGATCTTGTTTCTGTAGTGTGGAGCTTAAAATCTGAAAGGAAACACAATTTCTTGTGATGCTTCTACTTTCTGTTTTTCTTATTGGACCAATAAAGAGGGTAGAATAGACTTTGAAGGAAATGATGGTGAAGAATGAGGCAATGGAGAAAAGTGTGTCACTCATTACAAAACTGTACTGCAGATGACAGCATTGCCTCCAGCAAAAATGATTATGCCATGCGAGTTAAAATCTACATTTCATTTGGTTCTAACTTTCAAAGCACACATCCAGATGAAATGGGAAGCTCAGACGAAAATTTTGATAAAAGCACTACACTGAGAGGTTTTGTATGTGGTCACAAAGTCTATGTCTTTAACTACTTTTATGTGTCTAATTGTATTCCAAGAACAGCTGACATCTGCTGCAGAGCAGTGACTTGCACAATGGTCATTGGTAGAGATTTACTATGAGAATGCATGCAAGCCAATCCAGATCTAATCCTCATAGTCTGCAGCAGGTGCACCATTATAGACACCAGCTTCTAACACCACAGCAATGGTGCCAAAGAAAGCCACATGAAAAGCCACATGGCTAGCACATATTAGCTATGAACACACCTCAGGAGCAGCTAGGAGTGAAATAGTGCAGTACAGTGATTCAAAAAATATATTTGGAGAACACAGTAATATGAATATACATGGCCTTTTGTCAGTGTACACCAGTTGATATCTGAGACAGAAAAGTTTTTTTTAGTGGCATAACAGGTAGGTAATGCAAAATGTGTGTGTGTGTGTGTGTGTGTGTGTGTGTGTGTGTGTGTGTGTGTGTGTGTGTGTGTGTGTGTGTGTGTGTGTGCGCACGGGTGTGTAACGGGTTGCCTCAGTTTCTGTGTGTTTGTGTGACTGTGCACATTTGTGATTGCGCATGTGTATCAGTACATGTGTGTGTGTGTATATCTGTGCTTGTTTGTAGCTACCTGAGGGTGTCTCTGTAAAAGCATTACATGATTATGTGCAGTAGTCAAAGATGATCTGATGAGACACTAATGCTCCTTTAAGTCTTCAAAGCACATTTTATCACTGTAGCACTATTGGGACTTGTCACTGAAACCTTAATACTGCCAAATTAATATACAATGCTTCTACCACAGTGCCCCCTAGACAAAGCAGGTGCAACTGCAGTACCTTGTAAAGGAGGTGGTTTTCTGCTCCTTCCCACTCTTGACTAGGTCACCACCTATCCAATATTTTTCTTGACTATCTGGAAGTTAGATTGGTAGTCTGGTGTCCTGGAAAGCATTGTACAAACTCCAGTATTTTGTTAAGCTATATAGAATGCTAGAGTTTGTAAAAATGCAGCCTCAGCTTAATTACTTTTTTATGTAAAACATCACTATGCAATGTGATAAAGCCTGAAACTACTTAAAAAAGGTATTATGCCTCCTACTAACATACTAGCTGATGTAATAAAAATGGATTGGATAGTGGGCAGAGTAAGTGAGGTAAAGGGCTGAGAGAGGCAGAGCTATACGTGATGCAAGGGTTGTAGGTTTTATGCAGTTTTTAGCACTACTCATGTCCTACACAATGTGAGACATTTATTCTCTCTGATTTATTGTCTAGAAATTGTATAGGATGGCAAGGAGTGGAAGCTTAAAATATTTGAAAAGGCAAGTGGATGTGATGGTGACACTGGGAATCAATAGTCAATGGGATTGTGAGGTTCTGTAAAGGAATGTTGTGATCAAGGCAAATTTCACTGAGGATCATCAGGACCACCACAGGTAAGATTTGTTAATTTCCCACAAGCAACAAGATATTATGGGCTGTGAATGACTTTGCAAGACTAATGTATATTTATATGATGAAAATTAGTATAATTTATGGTGGCTGGTTACCATGCATTTGTGTGAAACATTCATTATTCTGGTTATTTTATTTTATTTAATATAAGCAAACATCTGAAAAGCACACAGTTAACAAAGATGCTATAATTGGTGTGTATAAGGACTATTTGTGGATGAAAATAGTGGGCCCTGATGTTTGCTTGAGTTAAGAATTAATTATTTTGGCTTTGCAGGATTAATGCATATTTCCTATGAAGGAAGTTGAAATGCTTTATTGTGGCTACTGCTTGTGAGAAACAAAGTTGAAATACTTTACTATGGCTATTATTTCTGGGTGCACACAGTCAAAGTAGCTATAACTGCTGAGTACAGAAGCTGCCTGTGGCTGAATGTTACTGACCTTGCTGTCATTTGTTCAGTTAAACAATTGTTAATCATGGAATTCTATCCCCTCGCATCTTAGAAATGAAACTTGTCATGACCAATTTGTTTTTAATTTAAAAACTCACTTAGCTTTTAAAAGGCTGTGTTCATCTATCATGGTAAAGTAAGTGCTATGGAAGTTAGTGGCAAGGTAGGGTAGGAGGTATGTGCATGACCGTATGTCATGGTATGCATCAATGAGTCTATGTATGAGTATGTGTCTGCTGAGAGTGGTAGGGACATTATGGGTAAATAAGGCATGTGTGTGTGTGTGTGTGTGTGTGTGTGTGTGTGTGTGTGTGTGTGTGTGTGTGTGTGTGTGCTGTATGTGTATGGGTGACTGGAAGAATGTTGTTGAGTGAGATCAGGTGGGAAGGGGGATGCTTTGTATATGTGTGTGTGTGTGTGAATGTGTGTGACTGGGGGGATGTCCTGTGCTTACACGATGCAGCTGTCACAATTAGCGAACTCTGGAAGTGCTGATTTGTGCTTTGCAGTAATTAACTGGAATTCATAGACATGCACATTAGCCAATTTTTGTGTGTGTGGTGGTTCATCATATTTGTTTTTTACAGTGGTATTATATAGCCAATAATGAAGTCTATCCTCATTGTGGTGAATGTGTCTATGAACACAGAATACTACATTGCAGAAACAGAGTGTTTTTGCTTTGGCCCTTAACATGATATAAAAGCACCTAAATGAATCATTGGAATGGCTAAAGCCAAAAAGAAAAATGAAAGTACTGTACCTAAATGAAAGGTTATAGACTAATTTATAACATATACAATGAACTGTAGAAGACTTAAACATGCTTGTAACAGTAAGTTGTGTTCTTTTTTGCTTATATTCATGCTATATATGTTCCCTTTCATAAGAAAAGAATGGAAAAATGCAAACATGAAAAACACTCAACAAAGAAAACGGTGGGGAATAATGACATAAACAATAATGGAAATGATGGCCTTGGGATATTCTACAGTGTATTAGAATAGAGAAGGATGACCTGTAAATAAAAAAAGGAAACTAATGCCTGAAGATATCCATACAAATTATGTATACTAAAAATAGTAATAAGAAATAATAGCAAAAATCAAGCTGGAAAAAGGGATAGCTGAGAATTTAGGGAACTAAGAAAAGGGACAAATGAATGTTGCAAGTCCAAATGCACACAAATCAAATGGGGTGGGGGTGGAGTAAGGCTGAACATAGATGAATGTCAAAGTACAACAGGCTCAGCTCAGAAAAGAAACCCTGGAGGCGGTGCCCCTCAAAAGCAGCAATGAGGTCGAGGAAAAGGAAAACGAAAGGAAAAAGAAAGTGAATAAGAACTAAGAATGACAACCTTCAATATGCGAGGAGGGTTACACACAATCAGAATGAAAACAAGCATGAAACAGAGTTAGAAAGATATAATGAACATAATAATGCTACAGGAAACCAATCTAAAAAGAGGGGAAAGATCATGTGTCCATAATACCCCATGGGAGAAAAACAAAAAGAAGGGTGGGAGAGGGCTATCTATTTTCGTAAAGCGATTAGGTAGTGATGAAGAAGGTAAGAAAAAGCAAGGCAGAAGGATCAGTTATCTGGCAAGGAAGACTATATCACAAACATAAGAAATGGTTACGAACGTAAACTGTAGGCAAAATAACAAAAAAAGAACGTAAAATAGTCCAAAGAGCAATCCAATTTTGTTCTTTTTTAGTTATTTTGCCTACAGTTTGTTTGTAACCATTTCCTGCATTTTTGATATATTTTTATTTGATTTGCGCATTTGTTTTGGTTATGTCTGAAGTTAGCTCTCCAAGTTTATTGAGTCAAACCTCTCAATTGACTGAACCTGGAAATCTTATGGCTCTTATTCAGCTTTTGACTCAGGCTTTAGTGACTTACAACAGCGTGCATGGTGGTAGAGGTGTTTCTACAGCTGATTGTACTTGTAAACACAGGAGGTCAGTTGGAAATTCCCCTGCAGCATGTGTGAATAACAGTCATTTAAGTTCTGTCACTGGCAGTGTCAACAATAACAACAATGGTGAATTTGTTTCTAAAAGCCAGGTGATTAACTGTCTTAACAACAGTGAGGTTTGGGCAGTGAAAGAATATTTGCAGCATCAATATGGTTCTTTTATGAACCTTGGTGAACAAATTTCTTTTTTGGAAAATAATTTATTCAAGTTTAAAACACTCCATCTAGATAATGGATTCCTGGCAGAGAGCATCAGGAGGCAACAGGTGCCTATGTGACTATGTCTATGGAAATATCTGCAGGGTGTTCACCTTTTCATTTGGAGTTGGTGTAGTTGTTTGAGTGGATTGGGCTTGAGTTGACTCATTTACTTATTAAAGACAATGAGAGGCAAATGGCCAAGTTGAAGGAAACAATTTCCAAAATCACTGACTCCACTGTGAATGATTTGGATTTCTCTAGGTACCGTGACCATTACCACAAGGTTTTTGTGACTGTTGAAAGTAAACCTATTCAGTATAACACCAGGAAAGACAGTAAGTTGATCCGTGATAAGACCGATTACAAAAACTATACTGTCTATCTTGTGCCCACCGACGGGTTGAACTCTGAGTATACTGAGATCGTATTACATAACTTCAATGCTGCTGGTGAGGCTGATTGGGCATTGACATCGAGGGTGCAGCTGAGGATTTTTCCATGAGATGCTTGGTGAGGTTAGTGGACAAGGGGAAGACACAGGTACAGAATCAACAACTTGCTGAGGGCCCCAACCATCGCCCAAAGAAGAATTCATACAGGAAGAATTCACTGAGGGTTCGCTAATGGTCCTTAAGGATGGTATCCTGGATCACTTGGTCTCTGGATTACCAAGGTTGGACACAGGTGCTGTTTCAGTTACATCTTTCTTTGATTTTGCTATTTATAACTATACCAACCTAGTTGTGGGGCCCGAACATCATAAAGTTTTTTTGAAAAGGTTTAACTTTTATACCAGCTAGTAAAGCCTCTGTAGAGGGCACCATTGTTAACCTTAAAACCTTTACTTGAAAATTGAATCTTGGGTTGATTATGGAGGATCATGTATCTTACCAGCATACTGCCACTGGTGCAAAGAAAGAGTGTGATCATCCCCCCTGCACTAAGCCCTAGGTGTCTTTGAAAAGATGTGTAAGAGAGATATTCAATGGGCTTTGTCCTCTGAGCAAGGGGCATCAAAGAGAAAAGAAAAGAAGAAAAAAATTCTACAACATGACACCTAATGAAAGGGCACTCCTTAATGAATTTATTATGGACAGGAGCATTAGGTGTATGAAACCAGAAAAGGGGGGGGGGTCTTGTCATTATGGACACTCACAATTATGCTGAGAGATTATACAAATTGCTGAATGACTCCAGTGTATACATTGTTGTTTTAGTTAACAAAATCAACATTGCTCATCGAGCTATTAGGATAGCCTTGGATGAACTGTTGGCACTTGACTTTATTACTCGGAGTGTTTATGACTATTTGGTCATTGAGCATCCTGTAATACCCAAGATTTTTGGTATTCTGAAGATCCATTCTTCATTGGATGATCCACTTCTACGTCCTATTGTGTCAACTCTGGGCTCAATCACTGAGCCCCTGGCCAAATTTATTGAATATAAACTCAAGAAGATTTTGGCTCCCTTCCCATATATTGTCAAGGATTCTTGGAATCTTATAGGCAAGTAAAGGGGAGTTGATTCCAGTGGCAGTATTTTGCTTGCAACGTGTGACATCAAAAGTTTGTTCATGGTCATCCCACAGGACGTAGGATTGGACTAGTTTGTCTAGGTGGTCACTAGATTTGGTGGCCTCAATTTTGAGGGGGTGCATTTGGTCATTGAATTGCTGGAAATTGTACTTCATATCATTTGCTGGTGTTTTTCAAACAAATATGAGGTGTGGCCATGGGTGCATCTTCTTCCCCCCTCTTTGCCAGCATAGTTCTGCTAAGTTGGGAACTGGACCTTCTGTTCAAATGCCTGAATTTAAGAAATGTAGGGGCTATTACAGGTTTTTGGATGATTTGTTGATAGTATGGGATGGCTACCATCAGGATTTCATCCAATTTGTGGAAGATTTGGGTACCAGTACTTTGTTTCTTGAGTTTATGCATACTGTTAGTGAAGACAGTATTCACTATTTGGACATAGAGATTACAAAGCTACCTAATGGAGGTTTTGGAACACAAATATACCGGAAACCTACTTTTTGCAAAGCCTTTCTGTCTTTCAACAGTTGCTACCCTTTTTATCAAAAGAAGGGGTGGTCAAGAGTCAACTTATTAGAATTTCTAGGTTGACATCAGATGATGGTGCTTGCTTTGAAGCAGTTTGATCTTTTAAAGAGTATGTTTCTTAATAGAGAATACCCACAGGACTTGTTGAACAAATTGCAGGACAAAATTTGGGCTTTCAGGGGTGACCAATATCTTCCTTTTATTCTTTCTGGCTAGGTGCAGTTGCAGAATGGTACCAGTACATCAGAAAAAACACAACATGGTTTTGCACTATTGCCTTGATGCTGGAGATATCCAGAAGATTGTACAGGGGAATTGGTACCTACTTTCTAGTAATGTGGATATCAACAAGCATTTTGCTGCAGCTCCATCATTTACTTTTAAAAAGAAGAGGAGCATAAAGTCATTATTGGAAATGCAGGTGGGTGGGGGAATTGACCCACCCACCCACCACTAGGAAATGTGGACACTACAATCAATGTCCCTTTATTTGTTTATCCCCGGGTGACACGTCACTGACCAGGTTGACCACTGTTTGCCATGGGGACAAGTTTAACTGTGACTCTGAAAGGGTTGTTTATCTTGCTCTGTGTGATTCATGCATGTTTTTCTACATTGGTAAGACTGTCAATTCCCTCAATAAAAGAATTTACCAGCATGACTACAGTATCAGGAAAACTGGCAGCAAAAATACCCTGGCTAGACACGCTGGGCTGTGTGCTGATTTTAGACAGTTTAAATTTTTGGTTTTAGATCATGCCAAGATTGGTGTTTTTCCTGATGACTGGCAGAAGTTTTTACTGCAGAGGGAAATTTTTTGGCAGCTACACATAGATGCTTGCATTTTTTCAGGTTTGGATGACACTATTTTTATTTCAAATGAGCTTAAAAGAAGGGCTAATATTCGCTAAAATTTACATTTTTTTTTGTTAGAAATGTTGCATCAGCAGTTTTGTGGATATTTTCTATTTCATTTGGGAAGGGGTTTAGCACTTGTTTGACACCGTTTTTATACATAAAAGGATTTCCTGTTTACTGTTCTTGGTTCTGTTGATGTCACTTTATGATGAAAGTGCTTAAACAACAGTTTTTTTTTGTATTACGATAAAGTGTGTTGGGTTGCTCTTTGGACTATTTTACGTTCTTTTTTTGTTATTTTGGCAAGGAAGAATAAATGGGAAAAGGTGGACAGTAAGGAATCTGGATTTAAAATTTGGCAGTTAGCATAGATGATTAAGCCTCTAATCACTTGCTTCCTGTAGCCAACAGTGCATGGTTAGATGCCTTCCACTTCCACTTGCCTATAACTTTCGCCCACTGGGCATATCTGGGTAATTAATAAATAAAGGAAAGAAAAACATCGATAGAGAGGGCATACATTTATTAGAAACTGTTTGGCCCAAGTCAGCAGGTTTACTATGGAAGAGGAAATATTACACAGAGTAAAGGAGACACAGATAGATGAGTGATACCTATCAGGCAATACCATAGTGGCAATATATATATATATATATATATATATATATATATATATATATATAAGGGCAGGGTATAAGTGGAGGGACCTGTAGGGGAAGCAGCAGATGCAGAAAATGTTAATGAAAACAATAAAGTAAAGTAAAACCAATAGGAAAGAAATGGAGAGGTACTGAGGGGATGGGATGGTATATCATGGGACAAAAGATAAATCAGGCAGAAAGTGATGATGAGGAAGGATGGATGTATGGCTGTATGGATCGATGGATAGCTAAAGATGGAAGATGAATAAACAAGAGATATTTAAACCGGAGGAAGTTTTTATTTTCTTATTTCATTTTTATGTATTTTTCCTTTGACCAGGTTATTCCTACTAGGCTAGTAGCCTTTCTCTTTATGGAAGACCCAAGGTGGTAGTGGTCCAGTGCCAGCTCCAGATTCCTTTTTTTGCTGGGGCCCAATAGGGGCATAGTAGCTAGCTAGTAGTGCCCACAAGACATGTAAGAAAAAAAAGACACTAGAACACCATACCAAATAAACTATAGAATATATAATACATGGTAACAAATTTTCTGTAAATCCACTGTTAAAAATGAAAGACAATTTCCCTACAAAAAAGCAATAAATGCCATGACCTTGTAAATACTGACAATGTTCACAACCCAAAACCTTCTAATTTGTCATGCTCAGGGATTATGGTTTGGATTAAGTGCTGGTATGCTATAGTGAAACAAGTCAAAAGTATAGCTACCAGTATAACAGTCGTGGATAATTGGCATGCTTAAAGACATGCTAAAGAATAATAAATATAAAAAAGATCTCATTAACTCAAATTCAAGAACAGAAAGTTTGACTTATTTTGCTCTGTGCTGCACTGTAAGGAAAATATTTTAAACAAATGCAGTTCATTTTGCTAATATTCAAGATAAAAAATACCTCTTCCCACTGCAGATACTGGTGAATAGCAAAGCAGTTCAAATGTCTGTTAAAAGTTCTTTGAAGTAAGAATGGTCAGTGAACAACTTTTCCATTACAATAATAATTTTGATACCTCGGGTAGAATGTGGTCGAGGGTCAGCCAGCACTTGGACTAAAAACTGGAAGCCTTAAAACATGCAGCTAAACTAGTTTATTTTGTTAAGCATTTACAACTCCTGCTCTGAGAACTGGGTAATACTGAAAGACTATAATATAATTTAAGAAGTAAGGAAAGTATGTATGTTGGTGTATAGTAATAATAACATAAAAAGACTTGTAAATGGCTAGTTAAGCCAAAAGGTACATATGAAGAATGGTGTAAGACAGGGGTGTCCAATGAGTGTTTACTCTTTGTATTAGTTATGAATGTGATAGTATGATAAAACATACAAGATGAAGGAGGCATGGCATATAACGCCTGAAGGGTTAATAATTACAGTTTTGTTAAAATATGCAGATGACACTATAATAATTGCAAAAAACAAAATTTGGATAAAAGAAATAATGTGCAATACTGGGAAATGAGTGTCTACATGTGATTGTGTAGTATTATAGTAAAGATAGCAAGTATATACGACAATGAATGGAATTTCTGTTTATACATAGAATTTGAGAATAAAGATGTAAGTAGAATTCAATGGGAAAAACAACAGAAGAAATGAAACAAACTTGTCTTTCATGGAGAACATTATAAGTTATCAGAAAAAAAGGCTTACTTGAGAAATTTAGTACTGGTGGGAAAAATAACATACTTAGCAAGTATAGCTATGCTGCCAGCAGTATTTGGAAAGGAATTATCGCAGATATTATTTCATTTATATGAAGTTCTAGATTAAATCCAGTAAAAAGAGGAGTTTTGTATGTAAATAAATAGGAAGGAAGTTTAGGGTTAATTAACCCAGTGGTATATGCTGCTTCATTAAATCTGTACAAAGTTTTAAAGTGGATAAATGAAAAAGATGAAAGATTAGTAGTAAAAGTAAGCATGATAAATTTGAGGGTATGGTAAATAGAGTACATAAACGAAGACATAAAATGTTATCAAGAAAAATATTTCTGTGGAAAATAAAAATTGATGATAAAGAAAAAGGTAGAATAGTATAGTATAAGAATGTAATGATAACATATTACTATGCAAACTCATAAGAAACACTAACAGCTGAAAAAATAAAGCTTTGAAAACAAGAGGCAAATGGTGTAACCAGAAAGTAGAATGTCAAGATTTTTGTGGAGATTGGTAATAGATAAATTACCAGCAAAAGTAAATATGCCATATATAAAGAAAAGTGATAGAACATGTTTACGTTGTCAAGAAGAAGAAACTATGGAGTATGTGGTTTTGAAATTTAAAAGAGTAAAACAAAATGGGGAAAATTATGTTAAGAAGATTTTTTCAAGCTTATAAAATAAGTGGATAAAATAGCCATGGATACGATTAAATATAGATATTATAAGAACAGTAGTAAAGAATATGTTAAAAGAATAGATAAAAAGTCATTTTATGTCATATGGGTTATATGGAATGAAAGAATAAAAGAAATTAAGTTCAAAAATTTAGTTTTAGAACTTAACAACAAAAAGTTATGTAAGTTCAAAAATATTATGTAAAATCAGATGATGGTTATGGAAAAAGGAATGGGGGGGTCTCATAGGGATGAAAATGTAGTATGATTGTTAATGAAATTATGAATATATGCAAATATATTTGAATATGTATATATTTGTAAAAAAAATTGTAAATATGTGGTAAATAGTTCTTTTTTGTGTATAAATAAAGGACCCCCTATTGCTTTTGCTAAGTGCCATGGGATCTTTTATATCTACCTAAGCAATCAGCAACTCTGGCAGATAGGGCCTTGATTTAACATCTCATCTGAAGGGTGGCATATTCAGGACTGCAGTATCCCCTTATGCACTGTGTTGTCAATACTGGAAAAAGTAATCCATATTCTTATTGTTGGAATTGAACCCACTACCTTCTATATCAAAGGTGAGGGTGCTAATTGTTCAGCTACTGAAACTGCAGACAAACATGTTAGTTTTCCAGCCTCTTCCAAGAAAAACAGCACTGATAAAGACAAAAACTGTACAAGCAAATGTAATAACATGAGTCACCTAGTACTCTACTTCTGCTTTGCTGAAATAATACTAACAGAAATAATTTAGATCTGAATATTTTGGAGATGTACCATATCTCACAATTTTTATATGTTACTCTCATTCACATAAACAGTTAACAGAACAACTTTTGCATCAATATGCATTTTTTGAACAAAAGGAAGTGCAAAACTCTAATGACTGGCATTACTAGATGACGGTAATTATGGCTGATTTACCAGAAAATCAAAAATCTTATGATGAACAAGGCAAATATTTGAAGCAAAATCAGGGGCATTCTGAAGAAATAAGGAGAGCTAATAGGTATGTGTAGCATGCAAAAGAGAATGCCTGGTCACAATAACACATTCCAGGATTTGGATATTTTTTGGGATATGGTACATTTTAAATGATGCAATTATGACTTTCTGAATGCTATTATATCTATGAACAAATCTTAGCAGAAGACTTTACTAAACTGTAGTTTTAGTGACTGAGATAATTAACAGTACATATATTTTAATTCTTAAGCTGGGGCTTCTTCTTTATCAAACCGTTTAGTATGATTTGACATTACCATGCCATCAAAAGCACCAACAAGCACAAGAATTAAAGAAATTACAGCTGTTGCAAATTTCTCATCTTTAAACCATAAAGTATTATACTGTCTCTTACAAGTTGGAATAATGGGCAAAATGTAGAACATTTACTTTCAACTACTGAGGGAGCTTACAGTGTTGTTAAAATGTTACTTTATACACATGCCTGTTTTTTCAGCCATTGGAGACTTAACTGGAGAAATAATGTAAGGTGCAAACCTCTAAGGCCCCAGATGGGCAAGCCAATCAACCCCTTCCCCAAAAAACATAGTCAATTCCAGTCAGAATCAAGAAAAACAGATAAGAGCAAGTTTACATACATCATGAAGTCTACACCATCCCTAACACCAACAAGTAAAAAAAAAGAAATCAAGTGAATTAATATAGTCATACGTAATGACACAGAAATGTATATCAGCATGCTGATGTCAGAACCATGCAGTGCTGCCCACTCAACTTCTTGGCTGATGTCAGAACCATGCAGTACAACTCATCTCTCTGCCCACTTAACTTCTTGGCTGATGTCAGACCCATGCAGTGCAACTCGTCTCTCTGCCCACTCAACTTCTGGGCAGATGTCAGAAGCGTGCAGTGCAACTCGTCTCTCTGCCCACTCAACTTCTGGGCAGATGTCAGAAGCATGCAGTGCAACTCGTCTCTCTGCCCACTCAACTTCTTGGCTGATGTCAGAAGCATGCAGTGCAACTTGTCTCTCTGCCCACTCAACTTCTTGGCTGATGTCAGAAGCGTGCAGTGCAACTCGTCTCTCTGCCCACTCAACTTCTTGGCTGATGTCAGAAGCGTGCAGTGCAACTCGTCTCTCTGCCCACTCAACTTCTTGGCTGATGTCAGAAGTGTGCAGTGCAACTCGTCTCTCTGCCCACTCAACTTCTTGGCTGATGTCAGAAGCGTGCAGTGCAACTCGTCTCTCTGCCCACTCAACTTCTTGGCTGATGTCAGAAGCGTGCAGTGCAACTCGTCTCTCTGCCCACTCAACTTCTTGGCTGATGTCAGAAGTGTGCAGTGCAACTCGTCTCTCTGCCCACTCAACTTCTTGGCTGATGTCAGAAGCATGCAGTGCAACTCGTCTCTCTGCCCACTCAACTTCTTGGCTGATGTCAGAAGCATGCAGTGCAACTCGTCTCTCTGCCCACTCAACTTCTTGGCTGATGTCAGAAGCGTGCAGTGCAACTCGTCTCTCTGCCCACTCAACTTCTTGGCTGATGTCAGAAGCATGCAGTGCAACTCGTCTCTCTGCCCACTCAACTTCTTGGCTGATGTCAGAAGCGTGCAGTGCAACTCGTCTCTCTGCCCACTCAACTTCTTGGCTGATGTCAGAAGCATGCAGTGCAACTCGTCTCTCTGCCCACTCAACTTCTTGGCTGATGTCAGAAGCGTGCAGTGCAACTCGTCTCTCTGCCCACTCAACTTCTTGGCTGATATCAGAAGCACGCAGTGCAACTCGTCTCTCTGCCCACTCAACTTCTTGGCTGATGTCAGAAGCACGCAGTGCAACTCGTCTCTCTGCCCACTCAACTTCTTGGCTGATGTCAGAAGCGCGCAGTGCAACTCGTCTCTCTGCCCACTCAACTTCTTGGCTGATGTCAGAAGCGCGCAGTGCAACTCGTCTCTCTGCCCACTCAACTTCTTGGCTGATGTCAGAAGCGCGCAGTGCAACTCGTCTCTCTGCCCACTCAACTTCTTGGCTGATGTCAGAAGTGCGCAGTGCAACTCGTCTCTCTGCCCACTCAACTTCTTGCCTGATGTCAGAAGCACGCAGTGCAACTTGTCTCTCTGCCCACTCAACTTCTTGGCTGATGTCAGAAGCGCGCAGTGCAACTCGTCTCTCTGCCCACTCAACTTCTTGGCTGATGTCAGAAGCATGCAGTGCAACTCCTCTCTCTGCCCACTCAACTTCTTGGCTGATGTCAGAAGCATGCAGTGCAACTCATCTCTCTGCCCACTCAACTTCTTAGCTCAAGGATCATAAACAAGGAACACAATTAGGAACAGCTTTTAAATGGTTATCTTTAAATACTTAGAATGCTGATAGAATAACTAACTTTGGATTATCAAGTATCTTCTGAAGAATATAAAATCTCAAACTCACATACCAGTCATCACTCACTGGCACAATCTGCAACAATTTGTCAAAAGCCTCAAATTTTACAAGGAACACACCAAAATGGATCTACTTTGCATGCTTAAAAGCCCAAATACTCAAATGTTATTTATGTGAGACAAAAATAACAACTGAAATCTCAAACCATGCATTTTTCCCAGGGCAAGTACACACATGCCCAAATCTTCATGAAAACACACTGTAGCATCTGAAACCCAGCTAGGTGGGTGGCTACAACCACCCCACCCCCACCTATATATATATATATATATATATATATATATATATATATATATATATATATGTATGTGTGTGTGTGTGTGTGTGTGTGTATATGTGTGTATATATATATAGATATATATATATATATATATCTGGGTCTACTACACTAAACCGACAGTACACAACACCGACAACCACAACACCGATACCACAAGAATGAAACCGCAAAAACACGAACGTTCACATGCCCAACAAACCACAATCCCGACAGTTAACAAAACAAAAAGTTTGCTGTTCCACACAACACACGCACAACACAAGCACACCAACAACCTATAAACCTACACTACACCTTACACACAACTATCTATGCAGTAACCTTAACCCAAACCCTAACCCTAAGGTCCGTTACTATCACACACTTACCTTACCCTAACCCTAACTCACTTAATCCACCCCTAACCCTCAAGTCCCTCACTATCACGCACTTACCTTACCCACACCCTAACCCTAAGTCCCTTACTATCGCGCATTTACCTTACCCGCACCCTAACCCTAAATCCCTCACTATCGCACACTTACTGAGTTATGCTCACACATTTCCCATGTCGGTGTTTTCAGTGGCAGGATTACAAGTTGTCAGTTATCTGCTCTGTCGGTCTTCTGGCGTCGGTGATGTGATTGTCGATCTTCCGAGCTTCCGGTCTAACGTAGGGAACCCATTATATATACCAGCTCAGGGATTGCACTACAGTGGGAAAAAGGGCATATTTTCCCATGCTGGGCAAGTGTTTACTTGCTCTGGGAAAAACTGTGAGGTTTGCGATTTCAGTTTTTGTTATCTTTATCTCATAAAAATAACATTTGAGTATATGGGATTTCAACCAAGCAAAGCAGACCCCACCAAAATACATCTCAGTTTCTTTGCTCAAGAATTCTGCATAAAGCCAAAAATAATGGAGAACAAAAAGGGACAGATTTTAAATATTATTTTATGTATTTTTTAACCAGGTAAACTCAATGGACAAAGTCCCTTATCATGGGTGACCATGAAGCACAGGTTTGGTTGAGTGACTTGCTCAAAATCATAAAGTAGGGAAATGGAGGTGAAAGGATTCAAACCCTGTGACTTTGAATGCCTGAAGCAGTGCATAAACATAAAAGCCAGACAACTCCAAATCACTTAAAATGTTAACTAAGCAATAAGTGTTGCATGGATGTGCATTCCCTGAACAATAAAAATGATAAAGCTGTAATGAATGGCATTATTAACTTACAGTAATCCTCAGTGATTTACTAGAAAGAAGTAAATGAGGGACAGTGTATAAATATCAGGAAAAATCAGTGATGCTTTATAAAATCAGATAAGAGACAAACTACTCTAATTCACATATTTATTTATGTATATATGTATGCATGTATGTATGGATGGATGGATGTATGCATGTATTTATTTATTTGTTTAGTTAAATTTATTTTGCTTCTGTTTACCTGGTTTGTTCACCCACTTAAATTTATCTAGAAATCCTTTTTCAGCAGAATTCTGGAGAGAAAAGTTTCACTATATTACAAACACTTTTAACATACATTCAGTAATCTCATGAATAGATATTAAGTAATATATATTAACAATTACACATACACTTACTAATTAGATTATATTCATATGAAATATAGATGATACTTATGTATTTAGTAGATATTGAACACTGTGTACTTGATGATGTACATTAGGAGGCTTGTCAAATAAATAATGGATCCTGTGATTATTGCTTAGAAATTCAAAGAAATGGAAGTGAGAGAAGGAACTTGGTAAGACAAAAATGTTAATATTGTAGTTAAGAGGTGGGGTATTAAGCAGTTGAAAAACAAGTATATATGACTATAGGAAGCAATTATCAAATTCATGTAAAAGGTTAACAGAACATTTTTTGTATCAAAATGTATTTTCAGAACAGTTGAACAACAATAATTATGAAATTCTTATTACTGTCATTACTGACTTACTATAAACCTTAGATATTTTTAACTCTCGGTGATTTATCAGAAAATGGAGACATGAGTGGATGTCTGGTAGTTACAGAGAAGACTAAGACTCAAGTTATAGTGAGCTGCTTCATGTAGTCAGCAATACGTGGCTAGATTCTTTCTACTTCCATTTGCCTACTGTGTTACTCTGAATAAGTCACTTAAGCCAATAGGTGCGCTTGGGTTGCAGCTTTATCTAGTTTAAAAGATATACAAAAAGATAGGATGTATGTATGAGGCAGAATACTCAAGTGCAGTTTCTGAACAATCAGAGAAGAATTGGATCATAGACAAATGAACCAGATCCCACCCACCTGTAGTCATACCAATATCCCAATACTTTGGCTGTCTCTCCCCAGTTACCATAAAACACTGTTGAACCCTGTCAGTGTGCATAACATTTTCTTCTTCATTTTACAAAAATCATAGAGATTTGGATTTAATTTAAAACTTTCATTACAAACTTTATAACAAAAAACACTGACTGCCATTTTACAAACAAAATAAAACACGGTCATGTTGAAAACGGATAGCATGAACAGCAGTAAACTTGTTTTCCTTTGAAACTTATATTTCATGAAGCTGCATCTGGCAGTCCATTAAACTACAACAGACATATAGAGATTGTTAGTCAAACAGCATATAGTGAAGCACTAATTTAGAGCTTAGCTGAAGTGTGCAGGAATTTTTAAGAAAAGTGTGCAATGAATTTGTTTAAGCTTAGGGTAGCCTACTGGACCCAAGTGTCTTTTCAGGGGAAGCTGAGGAGTACTGTCTGGTGAAATTACTTCATTAGACTCATAGTAGACAAGCAATGGCTAAGAGAATAAAAGGCTGCACTACAAGATGTAGCTCATTAATAGCTCGCAGCCTTAGCCCGTTTTAAGTATACCATTTGCTTACAAAGTTAAATTCCTGCTAAAACAAGATTGTCTCCAAAAAGGATATGACAATATTGCCCAGTTTGCAGTCATTTGTGAACTTAGTTGACCAAAAGTCCTGATTTCTGGTCTGCAGACATCAGGTGTAGATGTAAAAAAAGAAGGTCTCCAGTACAGAACCCTATGGATCACCTTTAGTTAGAATGACAGTTCTGTATATCCATCTTGTATGCTACATAAATCTATTACTCTATTCAAACACTGGATGAATGGATGCATATCCACAAATTATACCTGGCTTAGCCTGCCCATCCCTCATGGATAGTGGAAACATGTGAATGTCCCAACATCCTTGTTCAAACTATCTGTGTATTATTCATATGCCAAATATAAGAGTAATATACTGCCATTGGAATGTAAGGCTAGGCTTCTTAAGTTCCTCACAGATCAACAGCATATTAAGTATCTATTAACTTATAAACCTAAATATTTAAAACCATTACATAAAGGAGTATAATATATGGTATTGTATAATGGCATACTTGAAAATAAGTTGGTATATCATATTCACTGTTTCAATGTTTTTGATAAATAATCATAAAAATAGTTTCAATTCCTGCATGCAAAGTATTCTGTTTAGTAAGACAGGCTATTTGTGGCTTCAGTCATAAAAGCTAGAACCATGCCAAACAATTTCTAATCTGAGCAGTTTATCTTATGGACTTAAAGGTTAGCATATACATTACTTAAGAGTCCACATGAAATAGTCTTCAAATCAGAGTTGCTAGAAGTTAGATTCCCTTCCCTCATTAGTCAGAACAACAAATCTACAAGATGTAAATGGATGTTCCTACTGAAAAAAAATCTTTTATTAAGAAACCAAATGAATTCACTGAGAAGTGAAGTTCAGAAATAAACCTGCTGAGAAAAAAAAATCTGTTAATCATTGGAAAACCAAATTAATTCACCAAGACTTGAAGTCCAGACAAGAGAATATATGCCAGTGTGGAAGTTACAGTGACAACATAATCTGATTAAGCAAAGTTATTAGGAATTAAGATTTTTGTTTGGTGATAGTTTAGAAACATTTAAAAAGACTTTGTAGCAAGCTTTCCTTTCCCCTGTAAATCCACAGACAGCAAACTCCACTGGAATTAGAACAGATTGTACTGGTTGGTATATTATCACTTAAAATATATTTCTGTTATACCATTCTTTATTCCACTAATTATTGCAAATATATACCTTTTACTCCACTGATAACTACAATTCTCAAAAGTAATTCATATATTCCAGTTCCATCTTCCACACTGGGAAATATGATAATTCCTGAAACACTAGACTTAGGAGTATCTTAAAACACTACCTGAGAAGTTTAAGCTACTCCCCTGTTTCACTGCATCTCATGCACTTCTTTAACTTTAACAATAACCAAGAGTGCTGCAAAACCCTTTACAGGGAGCCATAGCTGTCCCAACAGTATTCATCAGTTTATTATTCCAATTTTAATCATTAGCCGTGGTGGTGCAGCGGTAGTGTTGTCACCTCACAGCAAGAGGTTCTCATGTTTGATTCTCGGCTGGAGCACCTTCTGTGTGGAGTCTACATGTCCTCCCTGTGGTCGAGTGGTGTTCAAAAGACATGCTTGAATGGGCGTGCCTTTCTTGAAGGTTGGGCATCGGACTGGTACCTTGGCACTGTAAAAATCTACTGCCAATCATTAGCGGACTGGAGTTCTGCTGTGGTGACCCCTAACTGGGAAAATCCAAAAGAAGAACAACAACAACCATAGATGGTCATAAAACAACATCCCTGGGGTACTACAACTACCTCAGTATAATTCATAAGTTTTCATTCAAATTTAACTATAGGAGGTAAAAAAGGCCTTTTCCAGACTTTTATCACCTATCCCTCCAAAATTCATAACTTTCCTTCCAATGTAGCAATTACCATGAGAACTCATAAAAGAACTCCCAAGTTCATATAAAGTGTACTAGTAAATTTCATCATGCCAGCATATCCAAATTTGGAAATCATCATAGAAGCAAATATTGCTCCTTGCAACTAATAAAATCTAGGGTTGTCTTTGTCTAACCTTAGGCCCTTATCAATCCATGCCTACTGCTGTTGAGAATTCTCCAGCCCTATTCAACTGGGCAAGTACTAAGGATGGAACTAATCTTCCTGGGCCAAGGAGAGGCTATCAATTTTCCCAGATCCTTTGACCTTTGCCTCTAAAGACATGAGAGAAAGGTAAAGTAGGGTGGACAGTTGAACTGTTCAGTTTTTGTGGTATCTTAAAAAGAAGTCTGCCTGTTGTTCCACTTAATGTTTTATTAACTCAGGGCCTGTCCCTCCTTTCTCTGCCAAGTTCTGTGGATGAATGTGAGGCGCTGGAAAATGTAGTCTGTTCCTGAACTCTTTTCCCTAGGTGTATAACTTACAAAATAAGGAAAACTGGCATTTTCTCTTCCAATTATCTTTCTTGTAACCAGCAAATAAAGACTATGTGTAGTGAGAATTTAGGGGTAGTACATTTGTCATTTACTGAGACATACTACAAAAATCAGGTATAGAATGACACAGCAGTTACATATTACTGAATGTGGCTAGGCACTGGGCACATTAATTCATTAAACACTGTCTGTAGTTATTGTTAGGTTACCACAGATGGGATACCTGGTTCCTACTTATTGATTACCACCAAGCAAGTAAAGGTTTTCAAGGCATTGAAATGGTCAGGGGACTGGGGACATGGGTTTTGTTATCCCAATAAAGTGGAAACCACCAAAAAAAGCATCACTGTACACTCCCTTTCAATGTCCTTGACCAAAAGGTACTTTAAACCTAAACCAGTAGTAATCAACACCATCCAATACTCAGTGGAAAAGTAAAAATGTCTTTATTCTATTCAAACACTCCAGAATGTTACAGATGAGCAACAAAAAAAAAAAAATAAAACAAAAAAACAAAGGTCCACTGTTCAGTATACTATTTAATGTAAAACCAACAGCAACATAAAAACACAAAGCTTTTGAGTAAAACTCTTATTCAGTGTATTAAGCATAGGAACAGTGCCTCCCTTTTATATAAGAAACAGCCAATCAATCCATACTTCCAATTAACAGCAGTAATAAGCTTAAAATACCTAAACAGTATACCCTAACAGTAGACAATGCATATAAAATGCACATATCTAATTATATCACATCATGCTTATCTTTTAAAAATAGATTTAATACTGTTGCTGTTATTAAGTCCTGCTAAGTTACCTGCCCTAAAATAATTGATCCATTTATATTCAGTTAACTCTGTTCTATTTACTACATCTCCTTCACTTCCATTTGATAATCTAACCTGCAAGATTCTAAATGTAAACTTGTGTTGTACACCATTCATAGATATGTGTTTTGCTAAAGCATTAGTGGGGATATTTCTATGGATATCAGACATATCTGCACTGATTCTTTCTTTCAATTTTTTATTAGTCTTATCAATATGAAAACATTGGCATTGGGCATAGTTTGCAAGATATATTACATGTTCTGTTCTACATGTACCTGATGCTCTAAACACAAATGTTTCTCGACTAACAGGGTATATGAAAAATGCATCTGTGTTAATGTAATTACAGTGTTATGACCGGGAACAGTGCCAGATTTTTTTTTCTTTGAGCTGTTATCCATCTTCCCTTTTTTCATATCTTTATAACACAAGTACTGTTTAACATTCTTTTCCTCTTATATAAAAACCATGGTCTTTACCTAGTATCTCACTAACGTCCTGATTAGAAGTCAGGACTGTCCAAATGTTTCCTAATAATTTGTTGCACAATTTTAGTGTGTCTATTAAATTTCATCATATAGCTAGCCCCATTCCTATTTTTATTTTTTGTATCTTTTTATATTGGTAAGACTAATAAAAAAATTGAAAGAAACCATCAGTGCTGATATGTCTGATATTCATAGAAATATCCCCACTAATGTTTAAATAAAACACATATTTATGAATAGTGTAGAACACAAGTTTAAGTTTAGAATTTTGCAGGTTATATTTCCAAATGGAAGTGGGGAGGGGGGGTATGGTAAATAGAACAGAGTTAACTGAATATAAATCGATCAATTATTTTAGGGCAGATAACTTGCCAGGACTTAATAGCAGCAAAAGTATTAAACCAATTTTAAAAGATAAACATGATGTGATATAATTAGATATGTGTATTGTATATTTAATGTTTAGGTACTTTAAGCTTATTACTGCTGTTAATTGGAAGTATGGATTGATTGACTGTTTCTTATACAATTCTGTTCCTATGCTTAATACACTTGTGTTTTTATGTTGCTGTTGATTTTACATTAAATAGTATATTGAATGGTGGACTTCTGTTTTTTTTTTTTTTTTTTTTGTTTTGTTTTAGTGTTGACTTGGTGTACTTTTGATGTCCTTCAGCTGTCTGGGAGAGTTATTTGGACTGAATGTTACAGATCAGCCGACAACAATATTACACGAACCACTTTCGGTTCTTGACCTTCTTCAGCATGATTTACATATAGCTATGACATCCTGCTATAAATAGGTGCCACTTCAACAAAATCACCCAAGAATAATGCATTTAATAGGACAACGGGATATTTATTAAGTAAATCTACATTTTAAGAAAAATTTAAAATCTAAAAACTAAACATGCATTGCAAAAGTGAGTGAGGTCTCAGCACATATTCAATTACTTAATTGCATATAAGCAACCATTAATATAATAAAATATACATTGCAAATTTTAGCCACTATAATTGTTAAGAAGGACTCATCTCAGAAATATTCATTCAAACCTGGATAAAACACATCCTCCAAGTTTAAAAATCCACATTCTTTCTTTCTTTCTTTCTGGTTTAGTAAGTAATGAATAAATTCAGAATTACACCTTTCTGTATGATATTGTCAAGGCCTGTAAAAGTAAATATCTCTCCCTGGTGTTTAATTTTATGTTTGCACGATGAATTTATTCCCTTCCCATATTTACTGTTACTTAGATTTTCTAAAATATAATGTTTGAACATCCCAGATGTCCTCCCTATGTAAAAAGGCAGAGTAAAAACATATACTTAGATAAATAACATGGTTACTAGAAGAGCTCATTAAGTGTCTGATTTTCAGTTCTGTATTGCTTGAAATAAAAATTAAATCTGGTGATCCAGAGAAACCAAAAACCTTTAGGAACTATTCCAAGGCTAACTTCTCTCTGCTACTTGACACCTTGGCTAAATTCCAAGCACCCCCAAACCCAGGAAACACCACAGCAAATGCTGAGCTATTTACAAAATCCCTGTATAGCCATATTGATAGCTGTATAGGGCGAGCTGTGCCCACTCATATTACAAAAAAGACTAACTCAAAAGACAAACCATCATGGTGGAATCACAAGATCAGTCAGTTATACAACAAAAGAAAAACGATCTTGGCCAAACATAGAAGGAACAAAGACATACATAGTAAAATCCCCCTATCTAATTGAAACAGGCAGCTCAGAGGGCTATTTAGTACTTCAAAGGCTAAATTTGAAGAAAAAATAACTTCTCAGGTAAAGGACAAACACATAGCTTTCTACAGCTCTGCCCATAACCTCAGGGGAAATATGTAACAATGCAAGAACTTATTGTAAATGGTATCACCCACACTGAACTGGAGGCCATTGCCAACCTTTTGGCTGACAGGTTCAGCTCAAAATGTTCCCCCCCACCCCCTGATAATCCAAAGGAAATACTGCATACCACAATCATCCCAACCATTACTAGGGAACAGGTAATCGATACATTTTCAAAGGCCAGAAATACTGCATTGATGGACCCTGATAACATCCCAGGATGCTTAATAAATAGCATGAAATATGACCTCTCTGTTCTACTTGAATCATTTTTCAACTGGAGCTTACAGTCAGGTTTTGTGCCCAAGAAATAGAAATGGCTACTGTCATTTCTCTGCTCTAAGGTGGTCCAACCACTGATCTGGGTAACTACAGGGTCATAAGTTTGACTAGCTTCATATATAAGGGCAGGGAAAGAATCATCATGAGCATGATAAATGAGAACATAAGTAACCTGCAAATTCTAGACCCATCGCAGTTTGGTTTTGTTAAAGGTAGGTCATGCATATTAAATTTGGTGGACTCTTTTGAGAGGGTCAGCAAAGCATTGGTTGAAGGCAAGATTATGCACACAGCTTACCTCGACCTGGCCAAGGCTTTTGATACAATACTCCATTCAGAAATTATAGACAAGCTCACTAATTTAGGTATAAACTCTGTTATGATCATCTGGATAGCCAACTGGCTGACTTATGGGACCCAGGAGGTCAAAATAGATGAGGCCAACACCATCAAGAAGCCAATCAGTAGCAGAGTCTCTCAGGTTTCGGTACTGGACCCACCACTTTTTGGCATCTATTTCTCTGAAATGGAAACAAATCCTGAAGGTTTATGGTTGACTAAATTTGCAGATTATTGCAAGCTGGGGATTATCATCAACCCTCCTTCAGATACTAGAATTTTCCAAGAAGGTCTCTGACTAACAAATGGTACCAAAGCCATGGTCTTAAACTCAATGCTAAGAAATGCATGATTGTACAATTTGGGAAGTTAACCACCCCAGCTAATTATCATGTTGATAATATGCCCCTAAGAGTCAACCCAGTGGTAAAGGATCTGAGTACACCTGTAGACAGCAGCCTTGCCATCGACCAGGATGTGGCCACAGTGGTGAGGAAATCCTTTTATTTTGCACAACTTATACGTAACAGCATTGCATCTAAGTCCAAAGAGGTCAGTATCCCACTGTACTCCCCCTTATCAGACCAGTCATAGAAGAAAATGTTCCCTTCAATATGTACTTGACTAGGTATATGCAGCAACTACACCTCAGAAGTTCCTTACAAAAATAACACAAGGCATAACAAACCTGCCTTATGTAGAGTGCCTTAAAGTCCTTTCCCTCTTTTCAGTCTCCTATACATTGCTGAGGGGTGATTTATGCCTAGCTTACTAGGCATCTGCAAACCCCACACTTATTAATCTTCTGCATATTCATAAGTCCCCTGACTAAAATAGGACATCTAAGCACATG
This sequence comes from Protopterus annectens, assembly GCF_019279795.1. Lineage (NCBI taxonomy): Eukaryota > Metazoa > Chordata > Ceratodontiformes > Protopteridae > Protopterus > Protopterus annectens. The sequence continues at coordinate 333,723,747 of NC_056748.1, read as the reverse complement.
AATTTTGTCTGTGACTTAAATAGAACATGCAGGACAGACAGATATGTGTTCCAGAGACTACCCCCCCTATGGAACAGCTGAGTTTGTCTATTCCCCAATATAAGCATAACCTAGGCCTGTGGATGAGGAATAGGAAATTTACACTGGGCCTGGCACCCATGTACCTTATGGACAGAGGTAACTTAGAAATAAAGGTTCTATATTACAAGATCGAAGCTTTATTTAATCGAATTGCAATGATTGAACGATTGCAAGCTGGGAGTCAGAATTAACTCCCCAAGTGATGACATCCTACAGAAAGGCCTCACTGAGACCAATGACTGGTGTCAGAACCATGGCCTTAAGCTCAATGCCAAAAAAATGTGTCGTCATCCCCTTTGGGAAAAAAACGGTTCCCATGAATTACCACATCGATGGTAGTCCACTGAACACAGAAGGCATCATGAGCGATCTGGGAACACAGGGTGACAGCATCCTCTCTTTCTTTTGACCACCACATTGCCACTGTGGTCAGAAAGCCCTTCTATGTGGCACATCTCATTACTAAGGGTTTTGCATCCAGGAAGAAAGAGGTCATCTTCTCCCTATACTCTTCCCTCATTAGGCCAGTCATTGAGTACAATTCCCCATTTGGCATGTACCTCACTAGACATCTGCAACAACTGGAGAGGCCGCAAATGTACCTCACAGAGAGGATCCTAGTCCTTAAACTCTCTTGTTCTATATTGGCAGACTCAAAAAATTCCAACTATTCTTTGTCTCATATCGCCTAGTTAGAGGTGATCTCTGCTTGACTTACAAAGTCATGTCTGACCCAGCTCTGTTAGAAATGCGACATCTAAAGAAATCCCTCCGCACTACATGCTCCAGAGACCTCAACGTCATTACCTCAAACAACAGAACAAGCTGGAGGGACAGGTTCATAACCCACAGACTGCCCATGCTATGGAATAGACTTCCCATACATGTCAAGTGGAGAAATCTTGATGAGTGGATGGGAAATGGAAAATTCACCCTGGGGATCACTCCAGTGGCTCTACTTGTCAGAGGCACTGGGAACTAAGGTCGGGTGGCATGATGCCAGGGTAATCCTATGGGCTAGGCTTCTAAAGGCTCCAGGGCCATTAGCTTAGTGCACACCTATGAACCTATGAATAAGTAAAGCTCGAATTTGTAATACTGAAACCGTAAATTGTCGAATGGACGATTTAACCCAGGGGAAACACTTCCCTTGGCCATTATGTGGAGTATGCCCATTTCTCCAATTTGATCTTGGAGTTGGTATATTTAGGTGGGGGGGTGCAGGGGGTGAATCCCCCCACTTAATTTCAGATGTAAAGGTTTTTTTTTTTTTATTCAGCCAAGGGAAGTGTTTGCCTTGGTTGAATCAGCCATTCAACAATTCTAGATGTCGATATTACAAGATCGAGCTTTAGTTATTCAATAAATGCCTGGCTCTCAATGTCCTATTTGGATACAGGATATCATTATTCTTTTGGGAAAACTTGGCTAGGCTTAGAAAGGCTCCCTGGGTTATTAGCCTAGTAACAATTTATAATTCTGTGAAACTCTTTACATGGATTGACTATCGTAAAAGTTTTAATTTTGTTTACTACTTTGCTAAAGATAGAGTTACCACATGGATGATGGCCAGCTGGGTCTGTTTCTGAAAATGTGGTTTTTATCTGTTTATTTCTGATGTTACCCTACTTGCTTTTCCAAAATATTTCTAAAATGTTCCCTCTAGTAAGAAAACAGTCATTTTCAGGTAGTAACTGTACAAATGGTTAGATCATAAATTACCCCATTGATTTGCTATTATTTTCCTGAAATTCCTTCATGTTACTAGAAAAGGTAGTGACAAAATGTGAATAAGTGAATTAGTTAGGCTTCACTTTTTATATTTCAGTAAGTCAGTACACATCATGTTAATTTATAATTTCCAAAACAATATTGTTTTGGTTTCACTGTACTTTTGCCTTTAATTTAGACAGCCAGTTATAAGCACCCTTGTAATATTCACTCTCATTAGAACAAATTCACCTAACCCTGATAAAATGAAATTTAGATAGACTTTTAAAGAAATGAAGGATGGCAAGTGTTGTCTAATATTAAAGATTGTTTTGAAAAAAAGTTTTTAAATAAAGTGGTGGCAAGTGCTCATCAATTCCTTGTATCAAAACATTCAAAAAACTGGATTATACATTTACCAAACTGCATGCAAACTTTCAAAGCCCACTTGTTTTCATTCAGATAAACAACAAAACCATTTAGCTCTTCTGGATTAGAAGTCCAGATAAGCCAGTAGTAATCAAGGAACTGCTGACACATCTATGGCTACCAAAAATAAGTTATGGGTTAGATCATAGATCATCATAGCCACATAATATACCGTAAAGAGGTTTTTATACATGTGGGCAAAGGCAGCCCCACTTAGTTGAAGCAGTATTGGTTGACAAAGTTAAATTGATAAGTGGATATGTGGTATCCCTTTCTAACCAGCATTCTTAGGCGTGTACGCCAGCCCAGTGTGGAATACTGGTGAAGAGTGAACTGACCTTGAAGGTACAATGGGTTCTAACAGCACTTCTTGAATTAGCTGTAAGAACTGAGTGGTATCTTTTAAGTGTACCCTAAATAATTATTACAAAGGTATAATTTTCATAACCAAGAAATTAGCTAAAGGTTTGGCTATAGAACTATTACCTACTATGATAGGTCTCCCCTGGGGCTTGTGTGCATGCATATGTATTTTATGAAAGATATAGGAAAACTATGACTTCGGACTGTCCGCAATTAATTCAGTACATAGTTTTATGTTAATAATACCTTCTTCCAAAAGTAGAACCAAAAATGCAACAATTTCATGTTTAAACATCAGTGCAGGATATAAAACCATCTGATTATAAAAATGAACTTCAAAGCTTCAGCCTTATAATCTTGCTAGTTCCAAACAATTATACATCCACTTTTATCAACTGATGGTATTACCGTTTTCTAATTTTGTTGAAAAGACTTTATACCTTCCCTTTTTTTACATTTATTCAAACTGACAGTATGAAATTTGAACATATCAGTGCCATGAAAATGTAAATCTGATGCTAATAAAGTAGTGTTGAAGAGGGGATGAAAGAGTAGGATGTATAAGTACATTTTCAGTACAGGAAAGTGTAGTACTGTTTAAAAAATAATATTTGCAACAGGATTTTAAATCAGATGCTGTTTGGAATTCTGAAGAAAAAATGATGGTGTAAAATTCTGCCTTTGATCAAAGATGAGATATGTATATTAGACAAACAATAATCCGAAATGTTATGTACTCATGTATCCATGCTATTGGTACAAACAGCTACATGGACATCAGCTTGTGGTAAATTATTTTTCTGTTTTTCTCCCTCCCCTTTGCTTACTAGTAAAAGGTGGGATACTAGTAAAAGGTGGGATCTACTCTTTGTCATTTACATTTGAGTTTTTGTTCAACGAGGAAGCATAATCAATGTCAAATCTGCATCAGTAGCAAATGATACTGTGTGTGTTGTATAGTCAGAGAAATCCCCCACTTCTAATATACTTTTGGTAGTTATTTTTCTTTTAGAATTTGTATGACCTTTACCATCAATCTAAGTGGATGCAGACCTTACAACCTTCTTCTTTTGTCTCCGTATAAATTGTCTATTAGTTTTATAGTCAAGAATGCCCCTATTATATTTTTGTCTTTGTTTCTTCTATTCTTTTTAGAAGATCAATTTCTTTTATATAAATATCCACATGCGAAGAGTCAGGCTGAAAGGTTCTAGCTTCGGTTAATAATGCACCTTTGTCTATTGTAAAGATATTTTTCTCTCATATAAGTCTTGTAAGAATTTGTACAAAAAGTAGAGGCACTCTACTGTACAATGCACTATTGTTGCCAGAAAGGTCATCTGCTTGTTTTTTGTTGGTGTAAAATGGGTTCCAAATGGGTTCCAAAATAGCCCATTAGCCAGTGATAGCAGTTTTTAGTATGTGGGTGGTAACATGCAGATTTGTAGGAGGTGCATTGCAGGCCTTGTAGTGGTGCAGGTACTCAAGCCAACTAGCAGGAGTGAAGTTACAGCCTAAACTGCATTCAAATAATGTAGTAAACCATCAGATGTATTGCAATGCTTTTAAAATCAACAGATATGCAAGTACAGAAAACTATGTTCATTAGCAAATTAAAGCCAACATTAGAATATGTAAAATCTCTTTAGATTCCTCATACAAAATCCTAAATAACTTGACTGGAAAATACAAACAATTCACAGAAATTATAACTATGAATACACTTCCCTGTAATGAGGAACTGGTAGATATTGGTGTATTTATTATTCAAGATCAGCATACGCATGAGAATTTGATACAAGCCTATCAAGCTAAACAGGACCCAGTTCTATGCAGATGTTTAGGTTTATACAGAAGAGAAAAATGCAGATCAGGTTGGATTTTTAAGAACTTTTAGGAGAAACAACAGCATAGCCAACTGGCTTTCAGAGCAAGTAGTGACATTGTGGAATAAATTATCTGCTGACATCAAAGGCAGCTAAGACTTAAAAATGTTTAAGATGAAGACTAAAGAATTACATGGGAATGTCTACTACAGGACATGACAGGCTGAAAGGCCATTTCAGCCTGAGACAGAGTTGCTGCTGTTTTGTACTACAAACTACCTCCATGTCTACCTGTATGATGGCCCATCTGGGTGGCTCTTGCCCTCATGCTGGGGACAATATATTTGCAAGAGATTGAATGGGCAGAGGTATAACTAGGGTGTGATGAAGGAGGTGACTGCCCTGAACACAAAGTGTTGGGGGGTGATTGGCAGATCTCAGCTTTTCTTCAGTGCATTACCAGCATCGATTACTGGTCCTGCATTAGTGGTCAGAACTGAAGCACTTTGCATCTCTGTTTTGGACATAAACTATAGCAGCTGCTTGTGCTGTTTAAAAAGAGAGAGATGATTTTTTTTATGCTCCTTGAGCCTTCTCAAATTCGAATAAAGGGGTGCCAGATCAAGGGACAGCACTGGGCACAATAGCTAGCTGCACATCTGTGAATGGATTCAAAACTGAAAGTGGGAGGCTTGATGCTTGGCAGGCATGAAAGCAGAAATATATAGATCAACAACAGAAAATATGTGTGCTGGGATAAGTTCTGGTTCCTTCAGGACCCTGAACTGGATAAAATGATATCACAGAAAAGCTGAAAGAACATATTGTAGTTAGATGTGCTTTCTGAGCTTTTGTGTGGGACCTGAGAGCTTTTTTTTTTTTTTTTTGGTATGCTCACCTCCTGTAAGATAATGGTCACAGACCTGAATATGATTCAGGGTCTTATGATTTTTCCATTAGTTCATCTTCCTACTTGGAATAAAACTTAACCCCATGGAAGTATATATTTTATCAGTATTTGATTGGGACATTTGTTGGTCCTGAAGAGACCACCTTTATAAAAATACATTTTTACCCACATGGTGGACCATTTTTAGATAGTGTATGGATACAATGAGTGGGATACACAAGCAATTACTTTGATTTTTAAGTCAATTATTTTTGTTTAATAAATAAGTAATGTAAACACAAATGACCAAAGCCAGTAAAACAAGATTTGTTTAATGCTATCTGCTGTCTTATCATGGGAAATCTCTTTCAGACTTCACAGTTTTTTCTTTATATTTAACATGTTGCTGCACTGCTGTACTATATAAAGACTCTTTTAAAATAGTTTGCAAGGTCCGGCAGGTGTAACAAGACTGCACCTTTACAGAGTGATGTCCTGATAAAGTCTCATCCATTCTCTAATAACTTAGTTTATAAGCTAACAGGCAGTCAGCAGCAAATATTTACTACCAGGACAGAATTATTCTATATTACTAATGTGTCATATTTTGAAATGGGCATTAAATACAATTCATCTTCTTGGACTGATTCATACACAGATCTTACATATTCCATAAACTGAATATTTTAATTTAAATAAATGTCCATATGCTACAAATTATGTCAATTTCTTGTGCTATTTGTCTTTTGGCCTAAGTCACATCTATAAGTGGTCTTGTGAGGATTAACCATTTACACAATAATACATGAATAGAAAAATAAATATTTAAATGGTCTTGAAGATTTTCCACTAATAAGAGAGATCATTGCTAAAATTGCTTTGTCATACCAAATGCTTCCAAAATTGAATGCACAGTCTTTTTAGATAGGGTATAGAGAATTACACAAACTCACTGTGCCTCAGTACTTCTGGTATTCTACGTCACTTTTGTCGTACTGGGACATTGTTGTTCTCTTTGTGTCTGCCAACAGAGGGATAAGAGAAATGGCTTGGCTCAGGAAGTAACATTAGCATAACTGTGGTGCCACGTCTGCATTTCAGTCATTTCTCTGTGGTACTGAACATCACATCCAGAGGGAATTCTGTTAACTGTTGTCTTTGTTTTCTCACAGTGTAAACTAGGGCTTTGGTTTCACCCCCTAGCCTGTTAATCAAATTGTGGTTAGGGAGGGATTGCGCTGTCACAGCAGCTTCAACTTCAGAATCTCCTACCAAAAGATTAAAACTACATTGATGCAATTCTACTCCTTCACAGCTGCAGAAAGGCTTCTCTTTACTCTGCAGTAGTGACCGGATTATCTTGCTTTAGGCAGCAGCATTAAAAAATATATGGAACTCACACTCATACTAATTTCTCTGTGTTGAGCAATGCATGAAGTACATTTTATTTTCTTCCAGATTAGTTTTGCTAGGATTGTCTCTCTCACTTAGTGTTTTATTTACATTATTGCTAAGTAAAGAATAGTTTTCAAAGCAGTATAACATCTGGCATCCAGCCCGCCTGTCCATTTAAAGGTAAGTCAGCTGAAAATAGGGTGAGGTCATGATAAGTCTTGCAGTGAGCAAGAGACATAACAATGAGTAATACCCAAATGTGCTTGACACATGTCCAATACACTATGAGTCAAACCTTTATGTGTATGTGTCGTAATAGAATTCTAAACTATGTTTTTCACTGCAAACCTACAAACATTGCATATATATATATATATATATATATATATATATATATATATATATATATATATATATATATTTTGTTAATTAAATTGTTTTGTAGTCTGAAAGAATCGTGTATTGTAGGCTTGTAGAATTTATTTTAATAACTGTTTTGCTTTTCAGAACAATTGTCACTGCGTATTTATGAAGCATCCATAACTCACATTGTGCATTCATGAAGCCTCCATAATTGTCAGTGTGTATTCATGAATCCTCTTACTACCTCTATCCTACTACAATATTTTTGTGTCATATATCACTAGTGAGCAGTGTCTCTAACTATCTGATATATTCTCCTTACCTCCTGCATTGTTCATTTTATTCAAAGACTTTGGAAATGCTTTCTAGTTTGTGTAATATGAAGTATTTTTAGACAATGGCGTATTTAATATGAGTGTTTAATAGTTCACTAACATTCACTAAGTCATATTGTAGTCAGTCAGAACTTCAGGCATCAGCATTCAGCAAACTAACTTGATTTGAAAAAAAATAAAGTGCGTGTTTGAAAACACTCATTAATAAAGTTCATACAGTATATTGAATTAAAATTTTAAAATCATTATGTTAAAATAAACTTTTAAGACTGAAGATGGTTTATGGAAGTAGCTGTTAAAATTGCATAAAGGAGTAATATTTGATTATACCATACTAATCATGCATTTTTGTGATACTATGATCCTGGTAATCATTTGGTATAGTGTTGTTTAATGTAAATACAATCTTGTTTCCCTTTTATTTCTACATGTTTCTAGAAGGACAGCCTTATTTCCAACAATGGGATACAGATTAAAAGTCTCTGGTTGCCTAGAAAACAAATGATTATAGCAGGCAATTATAGAGAATCAAAAGGATACTATGCAAAACACAAAACCTACACATTGAAAAAGGAACAAAAATATTACGTTTTAATGAGCATTAGTCAGACTAAGTGAAATTATTCAAGCTGTTTGCTTTTCCAAACTTATCATATTTATTTAGGGGTGGGAGGGGGCAGCTGGCTGTGCCAAAGATGGACACAAACATCATGCAGACTCTTAGATCTCTACCAAGCCTACATGGCATGAAACTAACCAGTCCTGTATGACCTCATACACATTTGCAAAACCTGTAACAGCATACTAACCTAATCAAAAGATTTAAACCTTCACCATAACATAAACAGAACCTACTGGTGGGATAGATACCTCTCTCAAAGAATGTTTTTCCTTTGGACCAGACATTTCTTTTATATTAAGCAAAGTAGTACCATAACCATAGTAGATGGGTGACCATAACATAAACAAAACCTACTGGTGAGATAGATACCTCTCTCAAAGAATGTTTTTCCTTTGGACCAGACATTTCCTTTATATTAAGCAAAGTAGTACCATAACAATAGTAGATGGGTGACCATAAATTCACCCCGTGACTGGTCCATCTATCAGTAATGGAAAGTGAGAGTACGCAATGGAATTTATGGTGGCTAGACCAGAAATGATAGATATGATTAACTATCTAGTAATACCCCGTAAACCTATTAAATGGTTTGTTCCAGTTTTTTCTTATAAATGAAATGAGCTGATTAATTATTATGACTTAAAGATTTAAATTGATGCTCCTTTTCATATATTGTTACTATATCAAATAAGTATATGAGGAGTGTGCTGTATTGTATAACTTCACAGATAAAAACAAAAAGTAGCTCATGCTGGTGCGAATGATCTCATCCTTCATACTCATTTTTTATGCTGAAATAGTATTATACCAATGCAGCTAAACTTTATAGTCCTTTACATTGAATGCCTACAACAGTATTCTATAGTGTTTATTGTCACAGTAATGCTTTCTGTATAAATTCAATGAAACGTTATCTGGGACCACGTACGTGTCATCACATATCAGAATGTTTAATTCACAGTGTGGTTTCTGAATCAAAATCATTGCTAAAGACCCCTGCTATCTGAAACAGGATAAGACAGAGAATGAGCTCATAAATACATGTGGAATTTGTAACCAGAAGACGGAAGATGACAGTTAGGTGTCCTGGGTAGGTATCTTCAACTTCCTTGGTTTTATAGCAGCTCCAAAAAAATGTGTTGCCATGTGATCTCTGGAAAAGATGGGGACCTTTTTCAGGACTTCTAGTAGAAAATGACTGATAATAAGTACCACTTTCTAATATATATGGTGTTATACTAGCAATTCTTCTTCTCCTTATTATAATTATTATTGTCATTGCTTTTGTTTGCATTATGGAGGTACAGCTAAAGTTTTTTTTAAATCTTGCTATAATAATAATAACCCCCCAAGTTTTCTTCATACTCCTTTAATAATAGTGTCATTGTTGTAGAAAATGGAGAACACTAAAGAAACAAAGCAAACAGCAAATTCACTTTCCATTGGGGTATTAAAGTATTGGGGGGGTGGCTGTAAAAACAAACGAGCTTGCCTTCTCAAGGCACGCAGACTTAGCTGACATATGAAACTGAAAAACAAATAACAAATGTCATGTTTACCAATACTAAAATTAACTCACTTAAGCCACAAAAAGGTAACTCACTAAGCTTTTGATGAAAGTACAGTAATTTAAAACAAAATTAAAACTTAATCTTCTCATTTCATGGGATACCATAATATCAGGGAAAGAATACTAAAGTCATACTGAGGAAATGCAAGCAATAAGGTAATAGCAAAAAGCACAGCTGATCAACCAGTGTCAATCACGTTAAAGATGAGCTGTGCATGTTTGAGCTCATCATGATAAAACATGCAAGCGACAGGAAGATTTATGCCATCACCTTCCAGCCATGCTCTGTATTAGCAAGGGTAGACTCTACCAGTTAACTTACCTGGAAGGGATTTAATAAAAGATGGAGCAAACGTATTCTAGCAGTAGGTAACTAAAGTATATACACAGCAGATATCTCAGTAAAAAAAATACTCATTAAATATAAATCAAGGAATTTCAAATGTTGATTCACTGGGGATTCTTGTTATTTGCCCTTTCAAGGTAGTAGCAGGAGTAGCAGTAGTAGTAGCAGAAACGTTAGCAGTAGTAGTAACAGTGTTATTAGTAGTAGTAGAAGCAGCACTAGTAGTAGTAACAGCAGCAGTGGCAGTAGTAGTAGTAGCAATAGTAGCAGTAGTTGAAGCATTAGTGTAGCAACAGTGGTAGTAGCAGCAACAGCAGCGGTAACAGTAGTAGTAGTGATATGAATCGTAGCAGAAGCAGTAGTAGTAGTAGCAGTAGTGGTACTATTAGTAGTAGTAACAGCAGCAGTAGTATTAGCAGTAGTAGTAGTGCTAGTACTAATAAGAGCAGTAGTAGTACAGGTAGTATCAACAGCAGCACTAGTCATACTAGTGATAGCAGTGGTAGGAGTAGTAGTAGCAGCAGCAGCAACAGCAGTAGTAGTAAAAGCAGTCGTTATAGTACTGGTGGTGGTGGTGGTGGTAGTAGTGGTGGTAGGACGTGTCAGTACTGAACATCTCCACAGCTTGCTCAGGACAGGTATAATTAGTTCAATATTTAATATACCTGCTGATTTAAAAAAATGGTATTGTTTACTTGCAGAAGACTGGCCTTCTGTGATAAAAGCCAAGACATTTAATGAGAATCTTTGCAGAGTAATTTTAGATCATATATAAACCTATAATATAGTAGATCCTTTCTAACTATTATGCACTAATGAATAACATACTTTTTCATTGTTAAATAAAGCACAGTCCAAAATAGATTTTTTTTAAAAATCTATTATAATCTCACCTTCACACAAATAAATATTTATGGAGCATATATATGTTTTAGATTGCTCAGAGATGTATTCATTAAAAATATTAAGCAGTTTGGAATTGTACACTAAATTCACTTTTGAAATTGCTCAGTTAATAGAACTAATTGACAAAAATTTAAATACTTGTCAGATTAAATTGCACATCTGTTGGTGTATTTTATTTATTGAGATTTGATTATCGGGGAAAGTCCAACTGGGTAAAAGCCCATTTTCAGCCCGAGGAGAAAAGCTCCAAATTATTATTATACATTTTAAGAACAATAATTTTGCAATCTTCAAAAATAAAGCAAAAACATCTGCAGTTTAAATAATTGTAACAAATGATACAATATAAGAACATTGGTTAAGAATCGGTGCAAGTTATATGACAGTCATTTAATATTTTGTGAACTTTTGGTCAATTTGTAGAGAAATTATAGGTAAGGTAGTCTACTACAAATAGTAACTGTAATATGAAATCAGGAAAAAACAAACTTATGGTATATTTAGAGAGAAACAGTTTATGTCTTTTGGCTTTTCCCGGTTAGGGGTCGCCACAGTCCGCTAATGATTGGCAGTAGATTTTTACATGCTGGCTTGCCGGGCCTAGCGCACAACCTTCAATGAAGGAATGCCGATTCACGCATGTCGCCACACAGAAGACGCTCTAACTGAGAATCGAACGGGCAACGTCTAACTGTGAGAAAGAATAACAGCAAAAAAATCCAGAAATTGGCAAAAATACTCTGTTCAAACAGTCCAAGTAAATTCCAAAAAATATAGTATGGCTGGAGTGGTGTAAAAAACTTTAATTCACCATAAAAACAATAAAAGCAACAAAGTACGGTAAGCTCTTTCACAGTCTATTATACAACAACTTCTTCAGACCTGAAACACACACAGTCTAAACTCATTTATAGTAATAAAAGTCCAGTCAGCAGGCATCATTAAGTAGGGCATCTCATTCACTAAGACAGGTTACAACAAACAGAGAAACCTTTAGTATGTAAGGTGTAATGCTTTCAAAACTGGTTTCAAAGAGACCCTGTCATTAAGCCCGGGGGACTTATCACTATTCAAACGTGTAATCCACTCTTGTTCTTTCACCTCAGTTAAGTTCTTAAAGTCTCCTCTCTTGAATTTGTGACCAAGACTTCTAATACTGAAAATTTTATTAGTATAAATGAGTTTAGACTGTGTGTGGCTTTAGGTCTGAAGAAGCAGTTGTATAATAGACTGTGAAAGTGCTTACTGTGCTTTATTGCTTTTATTGTTTTATGGTGAATTAAAGTTTTTTTTACAGCACTCCAGCCATGGTATACTCTTTCTTTTTTAGAATATATTTAGAGAGAAAGTCAGGAAAGAGAATTAGCTAGCAGTAAGGAAGTATGTGAAGAGAGAATAAGGAGGTATAAGGAATGAAAAGGTACTTGTTCACATTTAGAGATATAGATTATCTTGGGTTTGAGCAAGGGGAGAGACAGATTTTAGACAGGAAGTATTTCAGAGTGGTTTTGAAAGATGGGAGGGTGGGTATAGACCTAATGGATACAGGTAAAGAGTTCCAAGCCTTAGCAGCCTTGTATGAGTACACCCAATGCCCAGCAAATTTGATAGATTTGTAGACAGACAGGAGTTTTTGGTCACTGGATCACAATAACCAACTGACAACATAGTTGTGAAGAATGATTTACAGTGCTGGACAGGCAGATGGAGGCTGCATAATTTTATAGGTGGTTAGAAGCTATGTATATCATACCTCTCAACCTCTTACAGCAATAAATCTGGACAAAGCTGTAAATAAAAGTGAGACAAAGGCCGAAAAATAGGGACAGTTTTTAAATATTGCTCTTACAGGTTTTGCATTAGCATGACTTTTTTGATGGATATGAAGTCTGAAACTCAAATGTCTGTCGTTATTATTTTCTAACTGCAATCTGTAATGATTTGCCAGAAAACTACAAATATATGAAAAGTGGACCAAAAATATGATGCCAAAATCTGAACATTCTGCGAAATTCTGTACAGTTGAGAGGTATGTAATATGTTAGTTGATGTGGCAGTTCTAACCAATTTGGGCTTTTTTACTGGCATACCATGCTATGTTCTGAAAAGGCTATTTGCTGAAATTTAGCAACTTTGTTATAACATCATTCAAGCTTCAAATTTTTTGGAAGCCTGGTAGTACGTGAGGATGGCAACACTATAAAGAATTGTGGGGAGGAGATAGGTAGCGGCAAGTCCAGTTTTAGTTGCATTGGTGAGAGTTTTTGGCTCTGTAAGGCATCCCTAGTTCTTGGTGAGTTTTTCTTATGCAATTTTGTATATGCAGGTCAAATGTAAGATTATTATCCACCATCACCCCTAATAATTTGTTATGAGAAGTGACTTCAATGGTTGTATTGTCAAGAGACAGAGAGGACTTTAAATTTTATTTTTCATGAAAGAGGGATTTGGGGAAAAAGTATTAGTTTGGTCTTTTTTTGGGTTAAATATGAGTGTGAGTTACGAAGCCCTGATTTAATATTTTGGAGGGGCACCATGTTGTCAGATGTGCAAAGAGAGTAGAATCATCTGTGTATTGTAGAAGGGTGGCCTGTTGTGTGGATGTATAGCGGGTGTTGATAAAAATGTTAGAGGAGGGGACCAAGGATAGAGCTTTGTGTTATACCAGTGGTGTTATTCTAAAGGGGTGGTATACCTGGCCTATTGTTCCTCGTGTTTTGCATTTTACATTGGTAAAATGGGGAAAACTTTAAGACAGAGAATTTATGAACATCTCTACGAGATTTCAAGGAAAAGAGAAACCAATGCATTATTCAAACACACATTGTTATGTGAGGACTATTCTTTCAAATTTTGGGTGTTAGAACAGATAAAATGTTTTGGGAGAGGGGGGACTGGGAAACCAGCCTTGGGTATTGTGAGTTAATGTGGCAATTAAAGTGTGATGCTTAAATGAACACTATTCTATCTTACCAGCCTTAAAAAAAGAGCTTTAAAATAAGGTTATGTTACGGCTTTGTTATGGTGTTTACATTTTCTATCGTTACTGATGCATTTTTTATGTGTGCATTTTTTTTTTGCTCCTTTTCTTCAATTGAACTGCATCTGATACTGTATCTGGTTAGACATATTTTTAATAGTACCATTGCATACCAGCAAACACTTTGTAGTCCTGTATAGTATGTATCATATCTTGGGGTACATCAAAGAGGTCATAGTCCCACTATATTCAGAATTGAGTTGGCCAATTATTGAATACTATGCCCCCTTTGGGATGTATGTCACTAGTCATATTAAACAATTGGAAAGAACCCAGAGGTTTCTAACTATGAAGATTGCTGGCTTAAAAACCCCAAGCTTCCAGAAAAGACTGAAGTACTTTCCCTTTATTCTGTGTCTTGTAAACCCTTGAGGGGAGTCTATGCTTTACCTTCCATGCCAGTAGAAACCTGGTAGTCCAAGATCTTTTGCATCACTACACAAATCAAATAGTGCCATATAGATGTGGTCTGAATGAAGAGAGAAGTCAGCAAACAAAGAAGAGTAGTATTGCTGGAAATGAATTCTTCCTCAAATCTTGGTGAGTACCTTCATGAGATGGACCCTGATATATATCTCACTGATATATAGACTCTATTTTATATAGCATATGTCATGCACAGAAGTAGGTTAAAAAATAAAAAAAAGATAGCTGGGTGCACAAGACCTAGGATAAAAAAGTGCCTGATCCTGGTAGGTTCACTGTTGCCAGAACTGGAAAAAAATGACAGTGCAGAACCCCCAAGACATGGAAACAGCCCTACAATGGGGCTAGGCCAGGCCCAGGTGGAGGATGACCCCCCCCCCCAGTTGTAGAAGGAAGTAGCAGTCCACAAAAATCACAAAAACTGATAAGCCAAAAAAGCCATAGAATGATAAAATGAACTACTGAGGATAAGAAATTATGCACTGCTACTATTATGCAAGAAGCCCAGAATTTCCAGACAGAAGATATAGAAGAAGATTAAAAGAGAAATTGGAGGAAAGAAAAAAGTTCCACATGAAAAACTTCATCAGAAGTTTCAAATAAAAAATTGTGTTCATTAATACAACAGATTTGTGAAAAACATTATATAGACCAAGAAACCTTAGGCCATTTGGAAAAAGAATCGACTGAGGAAGTGTGAAAATATAAAGAAGAAATCTAGAGACTTTTGAAAGGTATAAAAAAGAAATATGGACATGAGAAAGAGAGAAATCTGATATGTGGCAAAATTTATGCAAAGGAGAAAGCCAAATTGATCAGCACAAAAAAGCAGCCCCAAAGACACTTGAAGAGAAATGCAGGCAAACAAATCCAGATATGGAAAATTTCACAATGTCCACAAAAGGCCAATGGTAGTGTCACTTATACAAGGTATATCCCCAACACACCATGAGCCCATCAAGCCCTTCCTTGTCCCTTTGCCACAAGACATAGAAGTAAATGTGTCTCCCACACCTTCATGGGCTCTGCTATCCCCCAACATAACACTGGTATTACACTCCCAGACACTCAACAGAGAGGGAAGGTAGAAGAGAAGATCAGTAAAGTAGAAGTTAAAAAAATAGTATCTGAAGTTATTGAATATTTGTGAAGTGAAAGATGTAGTGTCGAAAGTCTAACACAGGTTACATCACAGCATGATGGAACAATGAGTCCCCAATGTAAGGAGAAACAGAAGGAGCAAGAGACATCTGAAGAAGAAATATGGACATGGGAAAGAAAAATATATTTAATATGGTTCAATATTTATACAAAAGAAAAGGCAAAGCTAATTTAATACAAAAAGAGCAGCACGAAAGATATTTGAACTGAAATATGGGCAAAGTTATCCAGACATGGAACATTTTACAATACAAAAAATAAGAAAACCAAGAGCAAATGTAGAAAAGAGTAGTCATGGCGAAGTTAAAGGAATACAACCTGAGGTTACGAATTACCTGTGGAGCGAAGGATTTAGTGTAGAAAATCTAACTCAGATAACATCACAGCAGGATAGAGCGATGGATCCCCAAATTAAGGAGAAACCAGTGGACAGGGAAACATCTGATAAGTTGCCATATGAAGATACTTTGGAGCCTTCTGTAGGAAACTGGTTCCTGGGAGGAACAAGAAACTGTAGCCACTCTAATGCAATCAATGTTGTGGAGTGATGGGTCAGCGAGTTCCCATATGAAAGAGCAACAGATGACACAGGATGAAACTGAAGAGAATGTGGCACAGGAAGATGCTCTGGGACTTTCTATAGAATGCCTGCAGGAAACGGAGAAAAAAGAATGAGCCCTTAGTTTAGAAGAAAATTATCTAAAAGTAGAGGTTTTGATTTCATAGAGATGGACACACTTATTAAGATCAATGAAAGAAATAGACTACAGAAGGTCAAAAAAACCCAAAAAGTTAGAAGTCTACTAAAACAAATGAACACAGTAATTATGACTGTTTATATAGGTTCATGTGATATAACAGAAGTGTAGAACAGTGTGTGTGTGTGTGTGTGTGTGTGTGTGTGTGTGTGTGTGTGTGTGTGTGTGTGTGTGTGTGTGTGTGTAGTACTTTTAAGAAGTGTTTCAAGGTTGGCACATGCATATAAATAGCAAGCACATGCTAGCTTCAGTGTCATTTTGAGTGTGCAGCCAGAGAGTGAGCATGTATGAGTGTAATAGCTAGTTTGTATATAAGTTTATCTACGTTAAAGTCATTAATCTTCAATCCTGATTTGTTTGTACATAATAAAGCTACTTGAAAAGAACCAACAAAGACTTGTCTATTTTATCCTGACTAGACGAGCGACATGGTGTCAGAACTGGGATTCTGGAGACTGTTTTCCAGAACTACAAGGTGCAGAGTTAACAGTGAAGGTAAACTAAGAGAAATGAGCATGAAAAGGGCCAAAAACAAACCAAAGGTAATGAAAACTTGCACTAACAATTTATTTTATAAAAAAGATAAAACAGAGCATCACAAGGGCACAAACAGGATTATTAAACAAACAAGAGCCACCAAAGGTTTATTAATTCAATTAAATGTTTACAATCAAGATATTTGATAAAATGATTATCAGAAAAGCACATAAGGGTTTCTGAAGTACCTTGGAATTGCAAAACAAGCATGTTTTAAAGCAAAATGGGCATGTTTAGAGTAAAACAAGCACAAGTAAAGTATAATGGGCATGAAAAGAGATTAAATGGGCAAAACAAATATAATAAGGACAGAAAGGGCACATTAGGGGTAAATACAGCAAGGTGACTGCATGTTTTTTGGCAAAGTACTGTGTTTTGGCATAACTCCTATTTCACATTGTATTCTGGGCATAACTAGAGTTATTTGAAGTATCTCAGTGTGCAAAAGTGCTTGCAGTGTGTGCTTATTATTGTGCATTTATTTCAATGAGTTTATTGGTGTGCAAAGTGCAACTATTTTGTGAAGCGCAGCCATTTTGAAAAGTTTCTTGTGCTAGGTGTGTCAATTTGCAAAGTGTCACCATTACAGAGTGTTTCTTGCACTGTAAAGAGTTATTTAGCAAAGTACCACCATTTTGAGAGAGTTTCAGTGTGCTGTATACTGGTTATTTGCAAAGTGAAGTTACGTTGAAATGTTTCTTACTCTGAGCTTCTTCTGCCCAGTTTATTCGCACAGGTATTTTGAAATGTTTCTTACAATGATGATAAATGACATTTACAGAGCAGTGATTTCAAGAGTATTACACTGCCCAAGAGCCTTATTTTGCAAAGTTCAGTTATTCAGAGGCGTGCTGTGCTATTGGGCATAGTTACAAGTATTGGTATAAATTTCTGGCATATGTATATGTGTGTGTTCAAGCATACTTGTAAAAGCCTTTGCTGATATGTGTTAATATAGTAGACAGATTTTGAAAACCGCCACCATTGGTGTTTGATCAGAATATTGCAGAGAACCGGAGAATATTTGAGCAAGAGTACAATATTTTTTTATGCAAGCAGCTTATTCTGATAAAGATGCACACACCAGAGCATTAATTTTGCTAAACCTAGCTGGGTCAGAGGCCATTGAAATAGAGCATTCACTTGTGTATGCACCAGCAGTATATGAGGGAGAAAGTGAAAACCATAATATTGTTGTACAGGCTGAATCAAGGGAAGACCCCATGTGTTTGAAGTGGAAAATTCAGGGAAATGTGCAACCCCCAGACAAATATTACATTAGAGAGGCATTTGTTTTACGCAAAAGATCAGGGAAACTTTTGCAGCTTATATAACTGACCTGAGAAACAAAGCTAAAATGTGTCAGTTTGGTGAATTAAAAGAGTTGATACAGGACAGGCTTGTGTGTGGTATTAATAGTGCTGCAGTGTGAAAGATTTTGCTTTGTGACCGTGATTTAATGCTGAGCAAAGCTATTGAGATTTGTCAAATCCATGAAGTTACAGAAAGGCATACAAGTATGCTTGCAAGTGATAAGAGCATGGTTTCCGTGGGCTCCAGAGCAAATGTAGACAGCATGCAACATGTGGCTAGCAGAAGCAGGCCTAAGAACATGGCATTTTCCATACCTGCAGCCTCCCCAGGTAAAATCCCGTAGTTTTCCAGCAAGTTCTAAGAAGAGGACATGCTCAGTGCAGTACAAGGGTGAGTCAGCAAAACTCAAATCCTGCTTTATTGTTAACTATTGTAATTGTGGTGCCAATCATGAGTCTAAAAGAGCAAAATGCTTAGCATTTGGTCAACAATGCCACAAGTCTAAAAAAATGGAACCATTTTTAAAAGTTTTGCAAATCAAATAATCCTCACACAATTATAAATAAGGGTCACTTACAAAAGCAAGTTGATCATATAGAGAGCTGCAATTCTACTTTCTACATAGATGATGTATCAGTAATTGGTGAAAAGGTTGATGCAGTAGATTTACTGGCAAAGAATGAAGTGTTTTGTACTGTTCAGGTCAATGGTAAAACCACCTAGCTTAACGTAGTCACTGGTTCAAAGTGTAATGTTATGTCAGCAGACACATTTGCTAAGGTGAGAACTAATGAATAACTCAATGTGGCTAATAGTGCGTAACTTGTTGCTTATGGAGGTAAAGAAACTGAAACTGAAGGCTCAATAGTGCTTTCACGTTATCTGGCTAGGAACTGTTACAGCTTGTTATTCTATGTAGTCTGAAGACCTGTGCAGCCAATATTGGGTCTCAGAAACAGTTTGGAAATGAATTTGGTTTCTTTTACATATAAGCACATATCCTAATTTCAATTTTACTGAAGCTATTTTCTCAGAGTATGTTGATGTTTTTGATGACAAGTTGGGCAAACTTCCAGTTGTGTATTCTATTCTATGAAGTTAGATCCAGAAGTCAGTCCAGTGGTCATACCAGCAAGAAAAGTTCTGATAGCTATGCAAAATAAAGTTAAGGCTCAGCTGGATAAAATGGTGCAGCAAGGTGTAATTTGCCCAGTTACAGAACCAACTGAATGGGTGTCATCTATGGTAGTAGCCCACAAAAAAGGCACAGGCAAATCAGAATAAGTATTGACTCAAGAGATTTGACTAAAGCAGCTGTATCATCCAATGCGTACAGTCATGGAAGTCACAGCCCTAATACCAAATGCCACTGTTTTTTCTGTCTTAGATGCAAACAGTTCATTTTGGCAAGTGATGCTTGATTACAAATCCTCATTACTGACTACTTTCAGTACCCCATTTGGCAGATATAGATTCCTCAGGATTCCATTTGTAATAAATTCTGCAAGTGAAGTCTTTAAGTGTGAAATAGAGAACATTTTTTCAGGTTATCTTTCTGCCATAATAGTAGATGATTTATTGGTTGAAGCCAGTGGTGAAGCTGAGCATGACATAAACCTTAAAGTTCTAGACAGAGCACGTGAAGTGAACTTAAAGCTCAGTCCTCTGAATGCAAATTCAGACTACCAGAAGTTACATATGTAGGTCATTTTTTCACTAGCACTGGCTTGTGATCAGACCCATCCAAGCAAGTAGCCATTCTTGAGATGCCAGCACCAGATAATGTTCAGGGTCTACAACATTTTCTTGGTATGGTCAACTATTTACACAAGTTTATACCAGATTTAAGTGAGTTGACAGCACCCTTGAGAAAGTTAACATGCAAAAATGTTATATGGTCTTGGTTGGAACAACAGCAGAGAGCATTTGAAGACCTTAAGCAGAAAATTGCCACCCCACCTACATTAAGATACTACAATGTCATGAAACCAATAACTTTTTCCTGTGATGCTTCAAAATTTGGTCTTGCTGCGGTTATTCTTCAAGAAGGCAGACCAGTGGCCTATGCATCTAGAACTCTTACCAAAACTGAACTGCAATGTGCTCAAATTGAGAAAGAACATTTGGCAATAGTATTTGCATGTTCAAAGTTTCATGATTATATCTATGGTCAAGCTATTCAGATTGAAACTGATCACCAACCTCTAGTCACTATTCTAAAGATGCCTATGCATTCAGCTCCAGTGAGATTACAAAGAATGATGCTCAAATTGCAAAAGTACAACTTTAAAATAGTCAAAAAAAAAGGCAAACAACTTTATCTGGCTGAAACCTTATCCATATTCCCCAGAAATACAATGGAACAGCTTCATGCAGAGAACTTTGACTTTGACATCATGGAAGTGCATAATTTTTCTACCACAAGACTTGATGAGCTAAGAGATCATACAAAGACTGATCCAATTTTGCAAAAGCTCAACCACTGCATTAATGATGGATGGCCATCAAAGCAATCTAGTGTACCACCTGAAGTACAAACTTTTATTTTCCTTACAGAGATGAGATGGTGGTGGAAGATAGTATTATTTTCAAAGGTCCTAAAATTGTTCCTGCTTCCTTACAACATGAATATATCCAGGTTTTGCATTGTGGTTACGCAGGTTCCGAATCTACCAAAAGAAGGGCGAGAGAACTAGTATTTTGGCCTTCTGTAGTAAAATACATTGATAAAGTACCTTCTTTTTCAGTATGCAATAGTACTAAACCGCATTTGCAGAAAGAACCACTTCAGCTAAGTCAAGTTCCTGAACTACCTTAGTCAAGTTCCTGAACTACCTTGGTCAACAGTAGCCACTGAGTGGAACAATCAGCATTACTTAGTATTGGTAGTCTCTTATTCAAACTGGTTTGAGATTGATTTAATACCTAATCTAACATCCACTTCTATCATCACCAAATTGAAAGATCATTTCTCAGTCCATAGTAGGCCACACAGTTACTTCTCACAATGATACTCAATTTACTAGTCAGCTGTTTCAGAAATTCCCAAAAGAATGGGACTTTGTACATGTTACTAGTAGCCCAGAATATCCACAGTCAAATGGTCTAGCTGAACATGGAGTACAGAGTGCAAAGCAGTTACTTGAGAGGTCAAAGCATGATAATACCCATGTCTCTTTGAATTTACTCAGTCTCAGAAACATACTCCATGATGATATACATTGCCTATTAGTTCCAGTTTGTTGAGGCTTAAAGCTAAGAACAACAGGATGATTAGAGCTCAATTATTCAGAAAGCATTCTTTCCAGAAGTCCAGTTATGATAAATCAAGCAGATTTCTTCGTGCATTGAAAGAAGGAGAGAAAGTGAGAATACAAATGGCGAAAGATTTTGCACGGATTGGTCAAGTAACAGGTATATGTACCGAGCCAAGTTCCTACTTCGTAGAATCTGAGGGTGTGGAGTACAAGAGAAATCACAGATATCTTCTTCCTGTACCAGAATCAATATTGCAGCTTTGTTCCTGTGATACAGACTCTAGGTCTTAGAGCAATCCAGACAATGTTCCTATTGCAGAACATGTCTTGACTTCTACTTCCATTCCTCATGATGTTTCTGATATCCTTAAGGCTGAACATTCAGCAGAGACAATCCCAGTTGCTAGACCTGATTCTAATCTTTATGCCACATGCTTAGGTCGTATTTCCAGACCTAGTATGAAATACACCACAACCTGGACACGATTGTCTATATGTATTTAGTTCTGTATAATTGCACGACAAATAATTATTTGTATTAATTGCATGCCAATTAATGTTGTCAATATTGCATGACTGATTTCTCAAATAGGGAGGATGTAGAATAGTGTGTGTATATAGTACCTTTAAGAAGCATTTCAAAGTTGGCATGTGCATATAAATAGCAAGCACGTGTTAGCTTCAGTGCCATTTTGTGAGTGCAGCCACAGAGTGAGCATGTATGAGTGTAATAGCTAGTTTGTTTATAAGTTCATCTTAATTAAAGTTATTAAGCCTTAATCCTGATTTGTACATAGGAAAACTGCTTGAACAGAACCTACAAAGACTCATCTATTTTATCCTGACTAGACGAGTGACAAGAAATAAACAGGATATATTACTATGCAGCTAAATTAATAACAGATAAAAGTCTTACCTCAAAAACACAGGGTAATAAGGGAAAGGAAGGGGAGAAATTGAATGCCATCATGGAAGTATTGAATAGAGAAAACTATAAAGCAATTAAGACAAGACGCGTCACTGTTAGAGTATAGAAGTGGGAAGAGATCAACAAAAATACTCTGAAAGATATAAATGATAAAAGCAATGCACGGTATCAGAATAGAACAGGATCTATCATGCACTATCGCAAATAATATCAGCACAGGCAGAAATATTTAGAAGATATGCAGATAAATATAAATAAAGGAAGGACAAAAAAGCAATTTATTGATGACCCAAAAAGTTTTATAGAGAAATGGGAAACAAGGCAAAAGGAACTGAAACAGCACCAAAAAAAGAAATAGATACATTTTGTATAAATATCTATGAAGATCCTGTGGAACATAACAAAAATGCTAAATGGATAGAAGAAGTAAAAGAAAAAAATAAGAAGTTGAAATATACAGGATATGAAAAGGGATGAAGTAATGGTCATAGAGATCGAATCAAAGTTATGAAAAGCTCCTAAATGGAAAACCCCAGGCACAGATGCAGTACCTAACTTCTAGCTAAAAGTATTAACATGTTTCATTAAGGTTTAGCTATGAGTAAGAACTCTTTATATGTGCACCCTGAATACACATCAGCCTGGTTAACAAGAGAAAAAACAGTACTCCTAAACCTGCAAGCTACCCTAAAATCTTTAGACCAATAATGTGTTTTCTGCTGATTTATAATCTATACACTAGAATTGATGCCGACAGAGTTTATAGTCATTTTGAAGAAAACTCAATGATGGCAATAGAACAAAAGGGTAATAAAAGCAAGTCATATGGAACAAAAATTCATTTGTTGTTAAATAAAGTTATAATGGAGAACTGTAAAAAGGGGAAGAAACTAAGTATACCATGGGTAGACTACAAAAAAGCATTTGACAGTATCCCACTTTCATGGATAAAAAAGTGCTTAAAATGTATATGATACACCCTACACTGATTTGATTACATTACAGCAGCCATAAAACAGTGGAAAACCAGTTTCCTGTTAAGCCATGATAAAGGCCAAATTATTGTTCCAGGGACAAAAATTCAAAGGGGGATATTCCATGGTGACTCTTTGTCACCACTGCTCTTTTGTCTTGCCCTTAACCCGCTAAGCTGTCCACTTAAATTAGGTCATGGCTACAATTTGTCTCACAGAAAACAACAAATAGTAAAGACTTCTCATCTTACTTTTGTATATAATTTAAAACTGTATAATTCATCAGATGAGGAACTAAAAGCACAACTGCAAGCAGTCAAAAGTTTTTCAGATGATGTATATCAATTTTGGACAGGAATGTGATATAAAGAACTTGAGGAAATGTATAAATATTTGGGAATTGGAGAAAGATCAACAATAAAACATGAACAAATATGAATAAAACTTAGTAAAGAATATTTTAGAAGACTTAAATTAATGCTGAAAACAGCATTGACATCTAGGAACAAAGTCCAAGCTATAAACCATTTTGGCCTTCCTGTCATAACTTGTAGTTTTGGAATGATTGACTGGCCTTAAAAGGTTTTGGATAGGTTGGACAGGAAAACAAGAAGGATGCTGCATGCTCATCAAATTATTTATAAAGAATCAGTGCATACCAAGATTATATATTCCCCACGCTATGCAATCGTTAGACTACATACATATCTGCTGACCTCACAAGACCCAAACATAGTGAAAGTTTTAAAATATGAGGAGAATTAAGTCCAAGATCATTTTCTTGCTTAGTTTGGCAGAAGCATATCAGTGTCAAGTGTGAATGGAAATCAAAACAAAAGTAGATAAAAATCAGTCAACAACTGAATGTGCCAAAAAGCAAAAGAAAGAATACAAGGTGAAGAATCAGATAAGAAGGCAAGAAATGTGGAAAATGCATAAATATAGTTGCAAGTATAGAAAGCCCTTGGAAAAACTCATGTTGATCTGGATTGAACTTGGGAATAGTTAAGGACAGGTGAATTTAAAGCAAAAGACGAAAGGTTAATATTAGCTGCCCAAGATAGTGGACTACATACACATTGGTCTACAAAGTCCATTGAACATGTGGGAGAAACAGACAAATGTAGGTTTTGTAAAACAGAATTGGAAACCGTCGCACATGACTACAGTGTCTTATGGACAGAGAGACACAAAGTCATAAAATACCGTGATTTGCAGGCAGAAATGAGGACAATGTGGAAGAAGGATACCCAGACACTTCTAATAGTAGTATGAGCAATGAGTCTTAAAAAAAAGAATTTACAATCATACTTAAATATGTTACCAATGCATGTAACTTCATATGAATTGCAGAAGAAGTCATTACTGGGCACATTGCTAGTGCTGCAAACAGGACTTTTGGCTAACATCAAAGATTGAAACAATATTAATTTCATGATTTCAATTATCCCACCATCCACTGGGAAACCTACGCTGGCCCTAACTCACTAATGAAAAAGTTCCTTGACTTTAACTCAAATGCCCTGGAACAAATTGTTCAAACCCCAACAAGTGGAACAAACATACTAGATCTGTTCCTCACTAACATAACAAACAGATGTACTACTGCAACTGTCAGATTTTCATTAGTTAAATCTGACCACAAATCAGTCACCTTCAAACTGGCATTAACACCAGAAATCACAAAGACAAAGTAAGACTATAAAACTCCACCAAAGCAAACTATACCCTCCTAGGGGAAGCTATAAATGCATTCCAATCCCCACCCCTAGCTGGAAGTGGTAACTACACCAAAGCTTACACTAAAGCCGCATATAATCACTTGTATAAGTGTATAGACTTGGCTGTTCCACTGAGAATTAAAGCCAGAGCCCCAAATAAAATAAAGCCACCCCAATGGACATCCAGCATCAAACAACTTTACAAGAAATGCAAAAGGTTGCTGTCTAAGAAAGCTAAGGTGAGACCCCAACAAAGGAAAAGCATCTTCCTCAGCCTCAACAGGCAAATAAGACAACATGTCAAATGGTAACTTTGAAAAAAACTTAGCAATCACAGCCAAGAATAATCATAAGGGGCTGTACAACTACATATGTACCTTAAAAGGTAGGGCCCAAGCATGTGCCGAACTAGTGCCTGAAGGTATCACACACACTGATCCCGTAGAGATAGCAAACCTGCTAGCAATTAGATTTGGTGAAAACTTCACTCCCTTATCCCCTCCAATCTTATCACGGACCTTGCCCCCAATTTCCCCCCACCATACATATCTGAAGACCAGGTCATTAAAGCCATGTCTAAGGCAAAAACATTGACTGTATGGGACCAGACGTAATCTCAGGCCGTCTTCTAAACAAACTAAAACATGAACTAGCATCACCATTAAGTACCCTATTCAATCACAGACTAACCACTGGCTTTGTACTTGTGGAATAGAGGACAGCAACAATTATTTCCCTCCACAAAGGTGGCTTAGCGACTGACCCAGGGATTTATAGACCCATAAGTCTGACCACCCTCATCTGTAAAGCCATGGAACATATCATCATGGACCTCATAAATAAAGACATAGGCAACCTCCAAACCCTGGATCCAACCCAATTTGGCTTCGTCAAGAGTAGATCCTGCCTGTTAAAACTGGTGGATTTCTTTTAAAATGTGACCCAGGAACATTGATGAGTGTAAATCTGTGCAGACAGCATAACTGGCCTTGGCAAAGATCTTTGACACAATTCCACACTTGGGCATTACCGATAAACTTAGCAAACTGAATGTAAACCCCTTTGTTGTATCAACCTCAGTCAGACACTATCAAAGTGGGTGTCTCCACATCAACCAGCAGACCTGTCACCAATGGAGTGCCACAAGGGTCAGTGGTGGGCTCCACACTGTTTGGTATATACTTCTCAGACGTTCAGGCCAAAACTAAAGGGCTATAGCTGACCAAGTTTGCGGATGACTGCAAACTGGGTGCAATTACTGAAACCCCAAATGATGCCAGTATACTTCAGGAGGGTCTTACCAGAGCAGTCACTGATTTCTTAGTCATGGTCTCAAACTTGAATGAAAAGAAATGCATCATCATTCCCTTTGTTAAAAACAATGTCCCTTCACACTATTAAATTAACAACAATACCCTATGTACCTACAGAGTGGTAAGAGATCTGGGATCACAAGTAGACTGTGACCTTAACTTTGACCACCATGTGTCTACTGTAGTAAGGAAAGATTTCTGCATAGCACACTTGATTAGCAAAGGCATCACCTCTAGAGCGAAGGATGTTATACATCCTTTATACTCGTCTCTAATTAGGCCCATAATTGAGTATAACACCCATTTCAGCATGTACTGTACAAAGCTTCTGCAGCAATTAGAGAGACCTCAAAGAATTCTAACTAAGAAGATCAAGGGACTCCAGCATATGCCTTACATAGACTGACTAAAGTCCCTGTCTCTATACCCAGTATCATATAGACTTCTTAGAAGAGACTTATGCCTGGCATGAGCAATCTCTGACCCAAACCTATTGAATTTGCTGCACATCTGTAAATCAAATGGGACTAGAGCTACCAATTCCAGGGACCTAAATATGGCCTGTGACTTGAATAGGACATGCTGGAGGGACAGATTTGTCTCCCAGTGACTACTGCATCTTTGGAATAGGCTGCCAATTCATGTGAAGCAGAGGACCTCTGTGATACTGTTGTAAAGCAACCTGAACGAGTGGATGGGACACCATAAATTCTTAGCAGGGATAGCTCCCATAGTCCTCTTGAACATGAGCAGTCATTAATAAATACAGTCCTGGGTATTGACTACAGTATCTATGGTATTACATTAGGATGAAATGGCTAAGCTTGAAATAACCTCCGGGTTGCTAGCCTAATAACCTATGATCCTATGAACTTTAATCTTACTTTGACTTAGGAATGGAGTCCATAGCCATCATGTTATTAGAAACGCAAAAGACTTGGAGAAATTAAAAAAAGTGAGATGCCATATATGCCAGAACAAGGAATTTAAAGCTTCACCAGCAGATAAAAAAAAAAGTGGAAAGGTACATTCATTACACAATACCTTTCTTACCTCTGGAATAGACTCCACCCACAAATTAAAACATGTGACATTATCTTCCTTCAAATGAGAACTGAAAGACTGGGAGGGTATTCACAAATTAATTTCTGACTTTACTGGCCTGGCCCTCCTTGAGAGAGCAGGTTCCGTTTGAGGGTGGACACTGACAAGGCGTTAATTGTCACAGGACACATTTGCCTTGCATTTTCTATGATCCTATAATCCTATGACACTGCTGGTCATGAACCTTTTGGAGGAGAATGTGAACCCCAATTTTAAATTACTGGATTCTGTCCATATCAATCAGGTAATATGAGAGTTTGCATTCCATTTGATAAGTTTACCTGTGATGCCTGAGTGAGGAGTTATGGCAAAACCTTTAGCTAGGTTAGGGTAAGTTGTGTGTACTGAATTTCCTTTATCAAAGGTCTCAGTGAGTTTTTCAGAGAAGGTGACTAGGTTAAGCAAAGAAGCTCTCCCCTTCAGAAACCTGAACTGATTTGGATCTATGCACTTTAGGCTATCATTTTCCATGTTTATGAGGTCCATAATGATGAGGTGTTCCAATATCTTACAGATAAAGCTTGTGAGGTGTATGGGTCTATAGTTAACAGGATCAGTGGTGGTGCCAGCCTTATGTTGGGGATGACTTCTTCAGTTAAATCACATGGCCAAATGAGAGTCTGGGGTTGAACAGATTGTGGAGTCGTTCAATAAGGTGGTCATTCATACTGACAAGAAAACATCGTGGCACACTGTCGGTCCTCATTAAGCTAGTATTTTTCAACTCAGAGAAAGGCTTTTGGACATGTCAGGGGAGGGAGGAGTAATAAGGAGTCTAGCATGTATAAGCTAGGTGAAGACAGGGGATGATGTCTGAATTAAGCTTGTCCACTAATAGGTCAGCTATCTTTTCAGGGGCAAAGTAGGTGAAGCCATTATGTATCAACTCAAAGTAGTGTTGGGTATTGTTTCTAAGGTTCTGATATAATTGAAGAAGAACTTGTGATTACTGCCTTTCATAGATGATGTAATGAATTAAAATCTGACTTTAGACTTTGTTTTGCCTCTAAGTCTTTGGTTTAACTTTTTTAATTTAATTTTCAGGTGTGGAGTTTTCAGTCTGTTAATGAGGGAGCTATATTTGCTACAGATTGTGAGGTTTGTCATGATGCAGGTATTAACGTAAGAGTAGAATCCTTCATTGAATACAGTCATGTTTGTTGTAGGGTCATCAAGGGGAGGGAGGTACTTAAAACTCTTCAGGTCATCATATACTTGAAATAAATTCACCTTAGTGAAATCTCTAAAGGTGTAGGGTTTGTGACTGTTTTGGGGTGGGGTCTAATACTGAGACTTGCTGGACAGACCTAATCACAGAGGAGGTCATTTTAGTGATGTTTGTAATGATCAGGTCCAATATATCTGGTCTTCTTATAGGACAGCATACAGTGTGGTCTAGAGAATTTTACAATAATAAAGTTTGGAAATGTTGAGCATATTTTTGTAGCACTGTAAATATTTCAGTAAATAAATAGCTATCACCAAAATCCCTAAGTACTTTAAATTATATTAAGTATGCCTTACGGGTAACATAAGGGTTTCTATACTTGTCCAAGAAGTGGTAAGAGGTCTTATTTAAAGTTAATGGGATGGGAAAGATTTCATGGTCATTAGCTAGCTGTATGACTCTAGAGATGAAAGAGTCACAGAGTTATAGGGGTCACTGCCACCAGTCACACATGTACCCACAGTAGAGGGTCTGAACAAGTAT
The DNA here is from genome assembly GCF_019279795.1 of Protopterus annectens. NCBI lineage: Eukaryota > Metazoa > Chordata > Ceratodontiformes > Protopteridae > Protopterus > Protopterus annectens. Next base: position 333,694,668 of record NC_056748.1, on the reverse strand, counting down.
TAAGCGCTAAAGTCTGGAAGGAAAGGCGTTTTATCACTGTACTAGAACCATGTTTAAGAAATGTTGGAAATCTGTATATTTTCTAGGATAAGGAAGGCTTCTTAGGATGGTAGTTTTCTTACTTAGGATTCTAACACCGAATAGCACCATCCTTATAGTATCCTTGTATGGTTTAGTTGGTTGGCAGATGAAGCAGGTTGATGTCATCTAAAAAATGTACTATGTGGCTAAAGAAGGTCCTGACCAATATATAAAAATCCTGATTTGAAAGGTGCACTATATCCCTGATAAAGCAAGTAGGACACACAATTATATTCTTCCAGCCTGAAACACATTGGATTCCTTAGATTAGCACAAGTAAATGTACCAATTGTTGAAGTCAGTCTACTTTTTGTTTTTAATGAGTCATCTTTTAGTGAAGGTGACATGCTACGCAAGGCTTGCATTATAACAGCCTTTTGTGTTTACTCTAAGAGCTCTATCATGTGTCTCTTCATATAATCCAAGGATACATGTCTCAAGTGATTCATATTTACATGAGCAATGACAATATTGTAGGTGTATCTGGGGTGATGGGACTTGAGAGATCCAGACACTTGTTATATCCTAGCACTGGGGAGGCAGCTCACCATTACCATATCTTTTCCAAACTTGGTGAACGGGATATCCATATGTGTTGCTATCAAATTACCTACGATTAGGGCATTTCCATGCATTTTGGCGGGTGCATGATGCCTTTGGGGGCTCAGATGGTTTGGTATGATCACTACTATGAGTAGGGTTGCAATGCATGATGGCAGAGATGTAGTATGAGAGGTTGTGTTATGCTGCTGAGGAGTTGGAGTGTCAGACTTTCACCTTGATGGACTTTGGAAGAGACTTCTTAAGTGCCTGAGCATAAGTAGACTTCTTTTCATGCAAGTGCAAGGTGGGTATATGCACAGATTACCTCTTGGATGCTTTGTTACATTTGGATGAGAAGCTAGCCTATAAGTTTAGTAGGTGTCTGCATCTCCCGCATGTGACCTACAGTGATGGTAAAAGTAAATATTTGTCAGTAAACACTGAGAACTTTAAACATTGCCTTGACACCTATCTTCACTTACCCCCAGACTTAATCCAATATTCTTTCCTAGTCAATAGATGATAGGTCTCCCTGTTAAAATGTCAGCACCCGAAATGCCAAATGCAGACCAAAATAAAATTTAGAAAAGCAGTAGAAGAGCTAATCTCGAACATTGCTCTTCTCCTTCAAACTTCTTTTTTTTTGGGGGGGGGCAAGATCCCTTCCAACCTCTAATTTGGTGGGCAAGCCCTCCATACCCATAAACTTATATATACTAACTCTGACATCACAGTACCTTGGAGAAATGGGAATATTCTACGAAATACCCATCTCAGACTTAGCATATGTAAGTCAGATTTTTTTTTTGTCCATTCTGGTCTCATTCTAGTGAGTCTCAGCTTTTCAAATGGTTACAAATTAGACTGCTTATGTGCATCAATGTAGGGTCATGAAGACCTTGAATGTTCAGTGATTGCCCATGTGCAGTTTGGTCAAGGATTAAAGCTATTGGTCTCACCACCATGATCTGCCTAAGGTAGGCAAGCTAGAAAAAAATCTTCTTCTTTCTAATTTCCCCATTAACTCCTTAGGTTCCAGGATTACTAGGCGAACCTTGATTGCCTGACCTTATTATTATTAACCCATTTATATACTATCTTCATCCCTTGCCTGCAGCTCCCATCCATCTTTTAGTGTTTCAAGGGAATTTAGTCTAATGGCTATAAACACCTTACCAATGCCCACCTACAGGCTGTGCCCCCTTTCTTGTGGAGGGCTAGACCAGATAATCCCAGGATAAATTTAAGGTGGTCTACCTCTCACTGACATAGAGAAATGAAGCCTTGATTGTGACTCAGGGGATCTGGGTTTGATTAGCAGCTCAGGCAACTAATGGGAAGGCAGTTTGAGATGAACATGCCTATTCTGGAGCAGGGTAGTGACACCGGTGTCTCTTGCGATTTTCCCTAGTGGAAAGTGGGACTTTGCTGGCAAGAAGCATGGTCCACAGATGAGATGGGGGGGGGCACTTGGCTGAAATGCCACATCACCATTAGGGAGAGAGCAGTGAGTAGGGCTCAGATGTTGGCATAATGGTTAAGGTATTTCTCTTACAGACACAAGGTGTGCAGTTTGATTCTCACATGGTATCATTGGCTAGGCTTAACATGGCCCACAAGGGAAGTTAGCCTACTATCCTATGAACCTATATAAGAACCTCCCCCTGGATAGGTGTGGAAATGACTGAGGCCCCTGGACACCTTTAGGAAACACAACTGGCCCCAGGAATACCAGAGTAAGTCCAGGGGTTAATAAATTAGCTGGTAGACCAAGTGTGGACATTGGGTAGTAGCAAGCTGGGCCAGTAACAATGATAGAAAAGTACCATAAAGAAAGAAAAAAACTGAGGTTGCCTGTCTAGTCATCCAGGTTCTGTTTGAAAGATGATAATGCATTGCACTACTTAACCTGCTGAGGCAGCATAATCCAGAGGTGGGGGATGCATTGTGTAATGACATTATCACTCCAATGCATTTTATTTAACTTTTGATGAAGATTAAATTCCCTGGCTGTGGTGTTTAAGTAGAAATACTGAGATCTTGAACATCTGAGACTCAATGCTGAATTACATCTTCATGGTTTTCTAATAATAGTTTTACCATCTGGGACATTTTATTTCAGAACAGTCCTATTCATGAAAGGGCTATTCTCATGAAGAACAAAATAGCCACTTTCATTGTATACTAGGTCACGATATTGTAGTAACTTAGACAAACCACATTTACAAGTACAAGCTATACTATTTCTTAAAAAGCTTTACAGAAAAAGATTTCTAGAGCCAAGATTATCATAAAATGCTCTAGTGGGTTCTCTAAATGTACATTTGGGAATATTCCTAGTGCAACCACTGTGACAGCTATTGTTTTATTAAGGCAACTATTGTGTGCACATTGTTTGAGCCTAGAAAGAATTTTAGTAATGACAATAAATAAAACTTTTTATCATTTCAGGGAAATAATCCAGCATTTGAAATGCTCTGTCAAAATTTCCCTTATGGTATTGTGGTACATCATAGGACTGACTTACATCCGCAAACTTTCTCTGAAACAGAGCAAGTATGCTTTCAGTGGGTAGTATTGCAGGAATAGATCTGAAGGATTTTAATCCTCATACCATCCATTTAAAGAGGCCTTGCAATTTTTCACATCCTGTATAATACATAGTTATACCCTGAAGATACATGCTATGCAAAAGTTTACCACAGATAAAACAAGTTAAAACAAAAGCCCTCTGTCTGCTCAAGGGATGCACAGGATCTGGAAATGCCATTGTCAAGCCATTGTGACATTTTGCTTATTCTCAGAGTTCAGATAATTTTAGATAGTCTAGCCATATAAAAAATAGCAGTTACATATTCACAATTATCCTACTGATTTATTTCTCCTTTTTAATTCTGAGCAAAGACTACGTCTCACTGGTAGTAGATGAATGTGCAGAAGAAAGCCAAGTTTTAGCAAGGAAAGGTATCATCTGCATTTGGGATGCTACTTTTAAGAGGATTCATTTCATCACTGAATGATTCAAATGGAGCATGTCTCAGTTATAGGCAGTAACAGAGGCAACAGAGCTACTCAAGGAGAGTTTGTTGATAATTATAATTAGAGTTTCTTTCTATGCTATAAAAAGAAGTAATTGTTATCATTTGGGTCCAGTAATATTAGTTATGACAATTTGACACAGCTAAGCTTTACTATTTTTATTAGTCTGTTATAGAACCTGAGCGCTTAGGATAATGATTTACTGGTCTAGTTCTTAAAAAATATAAGACTTTATCAGGAAAAGGAAAGAAACTGAAGACTGATAAAAAAAAACTTGGGCAATCGGCTTCATTCTTTAATTTGCTTTCATTCAAGTTCTGTTTAGAACATCAAGTAAAAAAGGCAGGAAATGATGATTAGTAGATGTGTGTAATCAATGGGTCATCTTATAATGCAACATGTGAGCAGCAAAATTCAACTATTAAAAATGTGTTAAACACAAAGCAGTCAATCAGTCCAGAGAAAGTGAAAGACAATGCCAGCAATGACTAAGCAGTGAGAATACACATTATACTGTGATTTATGGTTTTCTATACCTCAAATGCAAGCCAACATACATTTATTTTATTGAAATTATGCAATGACCATACATAAACAGGAATGAGTAGAATACTATTAATTTTTTGAAGTATTCTTACAGAGCTGACTAGCAGAATTATTTCCTATGTTATTTGACTGTTAAGCTTTTTATTGTTTTCATTGGTTGTTTGCATTATTGCATCACAAATGAAGAGTGACAGACTGTAGCACACAGTATGATAACAGTACTGCTTTAAAGCATGACAATGGAAAATGCTATGTTCTTATTCATTTTAAGCATAATGTAGCTCCACTTGGTAGTACTATACAGCTAATGGCCACACAGACACACACAAGACGCACACAGACACACACAGACATGCACACATACTTACACATACACGTACACCCACATACGCAAGTGCATGCACATACAATGCATATACACCCACAACTCAATGAATACAGCTCAGTATTTCTCATTCACAGCTAAGCTATAACTAAGAAAAATAAGTACACAGTGAGACTAGTAGTGTTACCTTCAAAGGGTGTGAACCTGGTGTATGTTTGTTCTTATGTTGGCTGGGTCTTGACAAGAGCCATTGCACATGCTTGTGTTTTTACAACTGGCCACTTGATTTGAGAAACCATAAGGTAACCATGGTCTAGCAAAGCACAAGCAATTTGCTGTAACATTTACTGTTAAATCATTCCAATCGCTAAATGTTTCATGAAGCTTCTTGGTTGGTATTTGCTAATGTAAACAATGTCTTTCTCATTACAAGTTTCCTTTGTTATTCACAGACACAAGAAAATAAATGCTTATTTCAGTCAAGCTTACTGTTTGGGTCTACTATTAATCACACTTACCCATAAGCAAAAACAATTCTATGGAAATATAATATGTTTGATTGTTACTTAAATTCAGTACCTAACTGTTGGAAAACATAAAATGTCTTCTTTATGATGTGCACATACCAAGGGGTTATATCAGGTACACCAGTGCAAATGGTTCACTTAAAATCTGTAAACCAATCCTCTTACCTTACTACCTACAAATTGTGATGAGAATGGCAAGTGGCAAAAAAAAGGATTCGTTTTGCATCCCATTTGCCTTACAGTCTTTGAAAATGCTTGTATCTAAAACGATGCTAATGCAAGCCATGGTATAGTAATTATGTAGAGCAGATCTCAATAGACTACATGTCTTACCTCCTCTACAGTTGACATATATACTTAAATAGATATTGTAGACTTAATCAAAAAGAGAGCAAGTGAAGGAACACTTATACAAAACCAAAAAAAATAATTGTTACAATTAATCCCTAAGGTTACATGAGGTACAAGCTTCCCACGTTACTAACATCCTGTAACCCTTATTTAATATTACCTGTGTTGTGATTGCACTTCCACTGGGTAAGTTAGCAACTTTGGTGGGAATGTTTCATTTCCTTAATCACAACTCTTCACGAGCATTGATAGCAGCTCTACATACAATTTAGTGAAACTGCTACTTCAGAGCAGATTTAAAAGGATTCCTTCTCTGCCATTCCCACTTATATACCAACTTCCCTACGTATATTAACAGCAACCCTCTCCCAGCCCCTCACACATCCCATTACTAAAACCTCTTTCCCCAAAAGTACCACTAAACAACACACACTGACATAGACACACCTATTTCATACAAAAAAGTATACATGCACGGCATGAAGTCTGTCCACCTGCCTAGCCCTTACTTTAACCCTCTGACCCTAGCCTGCAAGCAGTCGCACACACTCACTCCAATGCCAACACATTTGGCATTACCATTCACTCCCCTTTAATGTAACCACATGTACATCATGTACATCTCCTCACGAAGAGCAACATTCAGTGTTACTACTTTTGATCAACCTTGCACTCTAATATGAGTGCACCCAACAGCTTTGAATAGCAGAAATAGTTGTTGACAATGTCTATATTCCAACAGAATGCATAGTAACTGCATATATGTGCCTGTGCCTTAGTGTGTGTATGTATGTGGAGATATTTTGTGTGTGCGTGTGTGTGTGTGTGTGTGTGTGTGTGTGTGTGTGTGTGTGTGTGTGTGTGTATATGTATATAACAATCTACATAACGATCTAGATAAGACAGAGCCCCTCACTATCACTCTTCAAGAGGAACCTTGATGAGTGGGTGGGTAACAGAAAGT